>NC_060271.1:18836017-18982367 GCF_021613505.1 Equus quagga | reverse complement strand
ATTGTTTTCCAAAGATCCTGCATGGTATAGTGGAGGGAACATGGACTTGCTAATTAAAAACAAATTAGTAGGGCCAGCCCGGTGGTGCAGCGGTTAAGTTCGAGCACTCTGCTTGGCACCCAGGATTCATCAGTTTGGATCCCGGGTACGGACCTATGCACCACTTATCAAGCCATGCTGTGGCAGGCGTCCCACATAGAACGTAGAGGAAGATGGGCATGGATGTTAGCTCAGGGCCAGTTTTCCTCAGCAAAAACAGGAGGATTGGCAGCAGTTAGCTCAGGGCTAATCTTCCTCAAAAATTAATTAATTAAATTTTAAAAGTTCTCATCCCAAGAAAAAAAACATTTTTAAAACAAATTAAATCTCTGACTTCTTAAAAATAATAATTATCCTTAGTGACAGAAGCCAGACAAAAAAGTATATACACTATGATTCCATTTATAAAAATTTTTGAAAATACAAATTAATCTATAATGATCAGTGGTCGCCTAGGGGAAGATGGGGGAGGGGCAGGGAGAGGCAGGAGGGTGGGGATTCTGAAGGGTCACAAGGAAACTTTCTGGGGAGTGATAGATAAGTTCATCAGTTTGTTTGTGGTGATAGTTTCATAGTTATATACAGTATCAAAACTTATCAAACTATACACTTTCAATGCGTGCAATTTATTGTATGTTGACATATACCTCACTAAGCAGAAAAAAACCCCACAGATCCCAGGGCCATCTCCCCAGAGATTCTGAGTCAGTAGCTGTGGGTGGGATGTGGACAGCTTCAGGTGTAACAAGCTCTCCAGGTGATGCTGATGATCAGTCAGATTGGGGGCCCCTGGGTGGGAGCGCAGACCAGCGCTTCTCAGTCTTTAACGTGCGTCCGAATCACCTGTGGATTTGTTCAACTGCAGATTCTGTTTAGCAGGTGTAGGGTGGGACCCAACATTCTGCATCTTAACAAGCTCCCAGGGCATACCAAAGCTGCTGATCCATGGACCACACTTTGCCCAGAGCAGGGGTAGAGAAACCAGAATTATATTACACATGAAGGAAACTAGGAAAAAAGCAGAGCAAGAAAGGCAGTGGGCAGGAGGAAACTTTTGGAGGTGATGGGTGTGTTTATGGCAGATTGTGGTGAGGGTTTCAAGGGTGTATACTTATCTTTAAACTCATCAAGTTGTATACATTAAATATGTACAGATTTTTGTATGTCAATCATGGCTCAAAAAAGAGATTTTAAAAAGTTTTTACATCAAGTCTCTCCCTAACCTCTTCATGTATAATTTCTTTTTTGATCATTACTAAAAATGTTTATTCTGCCTAAAAAAAAAAAAAAAAAGGAAGAAGAAAAAGAAAAGAAAGAAAGGCAGTGGGCCAGGCAGTGGAGGGTGATGAAGAGAAATCTTGGATGTTCCAAATTTCCTTTGGCCACTGTCATGTTTTAGGAAGGGTACAGTATGACCTGATCTGTGTTTGAGGAAGGAGACCCATGCAGCAGTGTGAAGGATAGACGGGAATGCATATAGATACCCGCCAAGAAGCTATTGCAAAAACAGGCAAAGCGTGTCAACAGGTTATTCACGTTCTCTCTTTTCTCCTCTGAAACTGGGGCAGGACTGAGTCCACAGGGTGAAATCAAGCTATGAGGGAACAGGGAGGTAGACGCTGGAGCCAGGCAGGGCCTGAGCATGGCAAAAGGTCTTTAAGGGCAGGAAAAACAGGTGTGTGCAGGAACAGAAGTAGAAAGTGGAAAAACAGGATCCCCGAAAGCAGGAGGGAGCTTTGTCACTAAGACAAAGGGGACGGGGAGCTATGTCACTAAGCCTTGCCAGTTCTAGCTCATGACTGCTTCCTGCGCTCCATCCCCACTGCTTGAGGAGGCTGGCAAAGTCTTGATTGGTAAAAAAAAAAAAAACAACATTTTGAGCACTGCAATGGGTCAGAGTGCGTCCCCTAAAAAGATACGTTGAAGTCCTAACCCTCAGTACCTCCAAAAATGACCTTACTTGGAAATGGGATTGTTGCAGATGTGATTAGTTAAGATGAGGTCGGGGCCAGACCGGTGGCTGAGTGGTTAAGTTCTCGCACTCTGCTTCAGTAGCCCAGGGTTTCACCATGGGCACAGAAATGGGACTGCTCATCAAGCCATGCTGAGGTGGCATCCCACATGCCACAACTAGAAGGACCCACAACTAACAATATACAACCATATACCGGGGGGCTTTGGGGAGAAAAAGGAAAAAGAAAATCTTAAAAAAAAAAATGTCCTTTTAGAAAAAAAAAAGATGAGGTCATATTGGAGAAGCGTGGGCCCCTAGACCAATACGGCTGTGTCCTTATCACAAAAGGAGATGGGCACCGGAAGGGAGAATGCTACGTGACAATGGAGGCAGAGATGGAAGTGCTGCAGCTACAAGCCAAGGAATGCCAGGGATCCATGGCCACCCCCAGAAACTAGGGAGAGGCAAGGAAGGAGTCTCCCCCACAGGTATCAGAGGGCGGGGCGGGGCCCTGTTGACACCTTCATGGCAGACCTCTAGCCTCCAGAATTGCAGACAATGCAGTTCTGTCGTTTTCAGCCCCCACTTTGGGTACTTTGTTATGGCAGCCCCTGGTAACAACCACTCACTAGAATGTGGGTATATTTCCTTACGAATTACGTAGATGTTCTGTTACACTAATGTATTGTTTAGAAACTCAAAAATAGAATGTTTAAAGGATGAGACATATTGATTACACAACATTTTAAAGTCATTTTTACTTTATTAATGGTATAAAAAAAATCTTAGCAAGCCATGAAAAGACTTGGAGGAAACTTAAATGCCTATGACTAAGTGAAAAAAGCAAATCTGAAAAGACTACATACTAGATGATTCCAACTATACGATGGCTGGGAAAGGCAAACTACGGAGACGGTCAAAGGAGCAGTGGGCGCCAAGGGTTGGGGGTCAGGAAGCAAGATGAATAGGCAGAACAAAGAAGATTTTTAGGGCAGTGAAAATACTCTGTATGATAGTATGATGGATACATGTCATTATACATTTGTCCAAAACCATAGAATGTACAACAGCAAGAGTGAAGTCGAGTTTTTATGAACTTGGGTGATTATGATGTGTCACTGTAGGTCCATCAATTATAACAAATGTACCACTCTGTGGGGGATATTGATAATGGAGGACGCTATGCATATATAGGGACAGGGTGTATGGGAAATCTCTGTACCTTCCTCTCAATTTTGCTGTGAACCTAAAACTGCTCTCAAAAAAAATCTTTAATTATAAAAAATTATTTCAAAGAGCAGTATTATTAAATAAGCTTCATTATTTTTTAAAATCCTGGTAAATATCATGATACAGAAATGCAGATATACTTCTAAGCTCAGTTATTTTTCTATAGAAATTTTCTCTTAATCACTGTCATAGCTAAAATATAAAATTAAAAAATGATGTGTAGTTTAAAATGGAAGAATTGCATCATTGGCTGAGCTTAACTCCCATTATGCAAAAATTTTGTTGTAATCTGGCTATTATTTCCCGCCTTCCCTAATGTCAGTCATTTATTCTTGCAAACTAATCAGAAAGTGTTATAATAAATAAGTTTAAAACCCACTAAAACTCTTCACTGAGAAATCTTAAAGCAGATTAGGAAATTGTTTCCCTGCTTTTTAAGTGTGAACTTATAAGAGTTGTTACATCATTTTCAGCAGCAAAATCACATAACGATGGAATAATTTCCAATGACTAGTTTTCAAAATGCCCTTTCATAGCATGAGTATTTTTAGAAAAGCAGTTACATTCTTACTCACTGAGAGAAAAAATGCTGTTATGTCCTCGAAGGGACATATTTTGTGTTGTTCTTTCAATATCTGTTAAGTAGCTTGCTACTGAAAGCCTGTTGTTATAACAAAAAAAAAAAAAAAAGACACTCCAGCATATTGGACACCAATCTTTTTGTAAAAGCAAATGCATAAACTAATCTTAAAAATGAACCAAAAATGAGAGGAATCACTCCAACTGACTTCCAGACTTATATAGCTACAGTGGTATTGGCTGTGTGGTATTGGTGGAGGGATAGATACGCTGATCAACAGAACAAAAAGGAGAATCCAAGAATAGTCTTTTCAACAGATTGCTCTGAAGTATCTGTATATCCACAGGCAAAAAAACAAACAAAAAGGACCTCAATCTAAACCTCACATCTTATTCAAAAACTAACCAACTCAAATAGATCACATATTTAAATGTAAAGTGTAAAACTCTAACTTTAAAAGATAACATAGGAGAAAATCTTCAAAACCTAGGGCTCAGTGAAGAGTTCTTGGCCATGACATCAAAAGCACGATTCATAAAAGGAAAAATTGATAAATTGGACTGCATCAAAATTAAAAACTATTGCTCTGTGAAAGACTCTATTAAGACAATGAAAAGATAAGCTACAGACTGAGAGAAAATAGCGTAAACTACGTATTCAAGAAAGGACTAGGACCTAGGATGTATGAAGAACTCAAAAGTCAACAGTAAAAGAAAAAATCTAATTATAAAATGGGCAAAAGACACGAACAGCCATTTCACTAAAGAAGGTATACAGATGGCAAATAAGCACATGCAAAGATGCTCAACATCACTAGTTATTAGAGACCTGCAAATTAGGACCACGATGAGACAGCACTGTACACTATGAGCACAGCTAAAATAAAAAATAGTGACATGAAATGCTGGCGATGATGTGGACAAACGGAATCATTTATACAAGCCGTGGAGGAATGTAAAATGGAACAGCCATTCTGGAAAACATTTTGGCAGGTTCTTAAAAAACTAAATATGCAAGTACCACCCAACCCTGAAACTGTGCTCTTGGGCATTTATCCTAGAGAAATGAAAACTTACGTTCACAAAACTCTGTACTTACGTTCACAAAAACCTGCATACAAATGTTTATAGCAGCTTTATTCATAATAGCCAAAAACTGGAAACAACCCAGAAATCATCCAATGAGCAAAGGGTTAAACAAATGGTGGTACATCCATACCATGGAATATTACTGAGCAATAAAAATGAGTGAACTATTGATACATGCAACAAACTGGATGAATCTCCAGAGAATTATGCTGAGTGAAGAAAGCCAATCCCAAAAGGCTATATACAGTCATGCGCCACATAACGATGGGCATATGTTCTGAGAAATGAGTCATTAGGTGATTTCGTCATTGCACAAACATTATAGAGCATAGTTACACAAACCTAGATGGTATAGCCTACTACACACCTAGGCTATATGGTACTAATCTTAGGGGACCCACTAATCTTATGGGACCCACAAAGTCTGTCATTGATCAAAATGTCATCATGCGGTACATGACTGTATTGTATTATTCCATTTATATAACATTCTTGAGGTGAGAAAACTATAGAAATAGAGTATAGATTAGTAGTTGTCCGGGGTAAGGGAGGGTGTAGGGGTGGGAGAGAAGAGAGCGTAGCTTGTGGTGCTGGAAATGTTTTGTACCTTGACTATAGCAATGTGGATATCCCAGTCGTAATACTGTATATACTTTTGCAAGCTGTTGCCATTGGGGGTAACTGGGTAAAGCGTACATGGGACCTCTAGGTATTTATTTCTTCAACTGCAGTGTAAATCTATAATTGTCTCAAAATAAAGAGTTTAATTAAAAAAATGTTTCCAATAAATAAATAAGTGGATGGATGGGAATATTTTCTGCCCACACCATAATGGATCATCTTAGGCATGCCAAATTATAGAGATCACTGGTATGTGCTGCTAGGCCCTATTCAGTCTTTGGGCCCCTTTCACTATTCTCTACATTCTCTTGAAGTCATCTTTCTTAAATGTAAATTTGATCATGTTATTTCCCAAAATCGTTAGTCTGATACATAAGGGCCTTCATCATCTGGTTCTAGGCCTTTACCCAATATATGCACCTGGACGCCAAACTACTCGCAGTTTCCAATTGTGCAAAACCTTGTCTGACTGTGAGATACTGAGGAGAGGCACAATGACTTATCCCTATACGCTTAGCCTATCTTTAATATCTTATCTCTAAATAACTTATCTCTAATGCTTACCAGATTCCCAGCACATGTTAGGAAAGCAAGAAATCTTGACCTAAATAAGAAACCCATCATCAACGTGTATCACCTCTGCTTTGTTTATTACCTCCTAAGAGTCCAGAGGTGTGGATTCTGTGATACCCTCGGGACACTAACCTGCAGTCACTCCTGCCAGGTACACCAGCCCCACTCGAAGGCCTTTGTGGACCATTTCCAAAGGAATCCCCAAAACAAGCTGCATAATAAGATTCCCCAAGATGTGCTGAACTCTGCAGAGACAAACACAGTTGTCAATATTACGACTAACCCAGGCACTCTTTCCTGGGAGATTAATAGGCATCAGTGTGTTGTTTCCAGCGAAGGACTTGCTTAACTCGAATTCCATCTTCTAATTTCCTTTAGGTGACTTTTTTTAAATAAAATCTTACATGGAGCTTCAATATGTAAAACAGATAAAAGGGCATTTTAGAAGTATACACTTATTTTATAAGTTCTGTTTTATAACAATTACTGATAACATCAAGGAGACAGCACTGAGGCTGGTTTAAAGAAGATAAGCTTGAAATTAGGTTTAGATGACAATTGCCATCTTATGTCAGCCTCAGCATCTGATTTTGTTTCAGTTGCACAGTATTGAGAAAATCCTAATTCACTCCTATTGAGTTTAAAATTCAGTAGGTTTTTAAACAACTTGTCTTGCACTCTCAGGATATTCTTTAATAAAACAGAGATGGCAGGAGAAAAATCATTCCAGTTTGACATTAAAAAGCTTAAAAAAAAGTTTACCTAGTAACATGAGCTAAAGTTGGTATCTCCCAAGTATTATGATTTGGCATAGAACATATTTGAGTGCAGGTATTTTTTATTATAGTTTTTAAATAGGTAAAAATATTTTTAAATGAAATTCATATTATTTTGCTTGTCAAACCCCACAAGCATCTCTGGAGAATCTCTGAATGTAATTTGGCAAATTCCCACATTAAAGTAATTCTTAATTTAGTTGCTATGTAGCACAATGCCTTTTTTTTTTTTAATTTCAGGTTAAACCAAAAAGTTAAAAAACAAAACAGGTGTTGGATCTTCCACAAAGTGCAGCAGCTTTTGTACTATTTTAGGGATTATGTTTTTGTGTTATAATTTGCTTAAAAAATACCCAGCAGATCATTGAAGGGGCTCTCTGAGTGCACCTGCAGAACAGGTTACTGACCTTTCTGGCCACCTGTGCACCCAGCCACAACTATCATCATCCAAGCCACCTTCAAAGACATACGAGAGGTGACACGTCATTCAGCACAGAATAGTCTGGCAAGGACAACTATACTAGTCTTATGGAGACTGCAGACATAAAGGAGATTTGGAAATAGGTGCACTTTGTGAATTTGAACAAGCAGGTCAAAGGAAGCCATCCCATCCTGTCCTCTGGGAACAGCTGGAGGACAAGGGGACCAATAGCACAAAAACCCCAAAGAATCACCCCAAACGCTCTTTCTGTTACTCAACAGCCAGAGTAGAAGTGGCTTAAAGATGAGATCCTGTCATATACCTGAAATAGAAGTACAAATTTTTTTCATCCAAATGTTATCCACCCTTCAAGGTTCAACTGGAATCCATGTCATCTGTGCGGCCATCCCCATTCTCATCTTTCCCTCTTTCTGGTTCTATTACTGTAGCTAATCCAATAGCCATTTCCTTATCCCCTGTCTGCCTCCTCCAGTGAAGCCGGAAGAGCTAATGTTGACTCTCCCAACCTCTCTTAGCTCGGGGTAGCCACGCCCCACAGTTCTGGCCAATGAGAGGAAAGAGCAGCTGTGCTAGGAGACTTTTAAGAGAGCTTCTGTCCCGACAACAGGGATGGCTGTCACCAGTACCTGGGACTACCTCTTCCCCCTTCCTGCTTTGAATGCAGAACTACAGCAGCCAACTTGGAACCAAGAAAGAAAGGCCAAGGGAAAAGCAGAGATGCCAGCACAGGGCCAAGAGTCCTGGCTTCATTCAACTGATGAGCCAACCAACCAACCAACTCTGGGCTTCTTCTAAGGGAAAAAATTAACCTCCATCTGTTTTAGCCCCTGTTCAATTTTTGTTACCTGCATCTAAAAGCATTCCTAATTTATACAACCTCATATGTGACATGTCCTACGCAGCCTTGCAAATTCTTTTTGAGTGCCCTACTATGTGTCAGGCTCTGTAAAAATGATGTTATAAAGATTGTGCCATTTAATCACAGCAACCTTAGGAGGGACCCCATTTTACAGGTGTAGAAACTGAGGCACAAAGAGATTAAATAACTACTGTATACTATCATAGTTTACTGCCTTGCATTACTATTTAACTGACTGTTCTTCCTTATAATTTTAAAGTCCTTGAGTGCAGGAGCCACATTTGCTCAGGGCATACTTGTCAAGTGGAAAACCAGACTGTGGAAGTATCCACAGAAACTGGGCAATTAGCGATTTTGTCCCTGACTTGTCAAGCCTCGGGGCCCTGTCTCCTGCCATGGATACCTATTTAGCCACTGGCCAGAGTCATCCTTCAAGGTCCAGGACAGGGTAGGTCACATAGACAAAGCTGCCTCATGTGAAACCCTAGGAGTCCACCAGAGAGGTGGGACCAGCCACAGGCAGCTCACTGGCTGCAGTGGGCGTGGTGAATCATGGATTCTGAGCAAGGTCGTTAAAGGCTATTAGCATTTCAGAAACTATGAGCAAAACTAAAAGGCAGATACTGCACTGTCTATTGTTTGTATTATTCCAGACAGACAACAGTACCATAGACTCGTCAAAATGCCCATGAATTAATTTTTTTAAGTGTGTGGCTGAGTGGGGAGGGAGGGCTGATGATTCATATCCTAAAGGGAGCGTTTAACAACATCCAACAACTTGGGCAACTTCCTTTCGGTTTGATAATGATTTGGTCTCTTCTCGTTAAGATTCCTACATAAATACTGATATTAGGCTGTTACAACACAATATAAAATACACTAGATGGAGTCAGCACTAATGGGTTGAGGTCCTACATCCACAGCTTAGCTATGTGTCACGGAGCAAGTGACTACACCCCCTGAGCCTCAGACATAAAATGGCAGGAGTGACACCTGCCTCCTAGGGTTGCTGTGAGGAAGATGATGGACATGAAAGTAACACTGATAATAAAGCACCAAGCAAATGTTACGGGTTACAATACTTATGGGCCCCTCCGACATCAGTGACTTAAGCGTCATTCCTTACCCAGCATGTACCAGCATGTATGAGATAAACCTCCAGGCTTCCTCTCTCTTCTCGGGACTGTAGATAAAGGGACTCTCCAAGATGCCCGTGTCCAGGGTGATCCACTGATTCTGAGGCTTCCACACAGCATAGTAAATAAACACTGCCAGCTGACAGGGAGAGGCAGACATGAATGTTAACCACCCCTTCCCCAGAGAGTGGCCCCATCAAAGCCCACGGGCACTAACTGTGTTTCAAATGCTTAGCTCTCAAGTGGGCCACTCCGTAGCATTCGCTCAGGAGATGACAGGAACTACATTTCCCTGCCGGATGTCGGACCCTGTGACTGTGGTCATAGCCTGCTTCCTCCAGTGGTCAGGAGCAGCCCTGACGCAGACTGTACAGATGACTCTTTCTGACCTCCTTTCCTTCCTCATATACCCACTGCCCTCGTCTTCCCACCCGCACCATTTGGTCTTTTATTTATAAGTTAGTATGAAATGAAGTCATGGCTGGCTTCCAGAGACTGGAGTAGGGGAAGGGAAAAATAGTAACTTTACAGTGGAGAAACCTGGCAGACACGAGCTCAACCAAGTGGTGAAGGCTCATGTCACCAGGGATGTGATGAGGATGTCCCCTCGTCCCTGATGTGATGAGAAGGGCACTTCACCTCTGTGATGCTCTTCCCCAAAACTCATAACTCCAGTCTAATCATGAGAAAAACATCAGACAAACCCAGATTAGGGGATATTCTCCAAGATACCTGGCCAGTACTCCTCAAAACCATCAAAGTTGTGAAAAACAAAGACTGAGAAACTGCCACAGATCAGAGGAGACTGCGGAGTTATGACAACCAAATGCAATGTGATACCCGGGGTTGGCAGGTACAGGAGGCACAGAAAGAGGACAATAATGGAAAAACTGATGAAATCCAAATAAAGTCTGGAGTTTAGTTAATAGAACATAATGTACCAATGTTAGTTTCGACAAAGGTACTATGGAAATGTAAGATGTGAACAATGGGAGAAATTGGGTGAGGGATGTACAGGAACTCTCTGTACTATCTTTGCAACTTTTCTATAAAGCTAAAATTATTCCAAAATGAAAATTTTATTTAAACAAATTTTTAATAAAAAAACGGAGATTTCTGTGAGAGCCGGATATCTTAGCACCTGCTCCACAATGTGGAAAACTGCCCTCTCCATAGCACTGACTGTGGCAGTCACGTTTGTACCACGTGACCTTATCTCATTCTTCTCCACCAGGCACACAGCTGAGTGGACCACGGGCAGGCCAGCCAATCCACGGGCTGGAAGGATAACATGAGGCAGGGTGGTGAGAAGCAGAAAGAATCCTGATGGCTTCCTAGCTGTGGGCTGTCTCACACTAAAACCCGTTAAGAAAATTCAGAGCTATGTCCCTCCAACCAAAACAGCCTTGACAACAGCTTCTCCCAGGAGTCTTTACGCATTAGCCTTATCTTTGTCAGAGCCATAAGAGGCTAGATAGATCCCTGTGATAGTTAATTTTATGTGTCAACTTCACTAGACCACAGTTCTCAGATATTTGGTCAAACGTTATTCTAGATGTTTCTGTGAAGGTATTTTTTAGATGAAATTAACATTTAACTCGGTAGACTTTGAGTAAAGCAGATTACCCTTCACAATGTGGGTGGGCCTCATCCAATCAGTTGAAGGCCTTAAGAGAACAAAGACTGACCTTCCCTGAGCAAGAGGGAATTCTGCCAGCAGATGGCCTTCGGACTCCAGCTGCAACTCTTACTCTCTAGGTCTCCAGTCTGCTGGCCTACCATGTGGATTTTGAACTTGCCAAGCCTCCCTCCACAATTGCATGAGCCAATTCCTTAAAATCAATCAATCTCTCTCTCTCGATATATATTTGCATGTGTAGATAGATAATGTGTGTGTGTGTGTGTGTGTGTATGAGTGCATGTGTCTGTGGACACATCCTATTGGTTCTGTTTCTCTAAAGAATCCTGACTAATACAGTCCCTGATAAGGAAGTTGAGGCATCAGTGGGAATTAAGAGGATTACAGTAGGGACTTCCTAATGCCCCTGAAGTCACACCCCACAGGTAGCCATCCTCTGCCAATTCCTTTATGAGACACCACGGTGTAGGGGGAAAGTAGGTGTGACGTGGCTCAGGAGAAGCCCAGTCCCGGCCCAGTCACTCAGTATGTGACCTTGGGCAGATGATGCCACCTCTCTGGACCTTTCACTCTTTTCTGGAAAACAAGAGGGCTGACTAGATGAGAGTCTTTAGCTTTAGCTCACTGTGCACTGCCCATAGTAGACATCGTTAGAGGATCTCATTTTTTTCCTCCTAAAATTTGGAGTCAGCCCATAAGTCTTCTAAACATGTGTCTCCAGACAGACCTTATCAATCAATCAAAGTTGGTTCACAAGATCAGATGAATTTGAAACCCCAAGATTATTGGTTTCTAAATCCCCCCCCCATCCCCCACCCCCCGACCGCAACTAAAATGAAACGAAGACCCTGAAGTTGCAGTCTGCTGGGCAGGGGTTTTGTTTGAAAAGTAAAACTCACCCCTTGGCAGAAAGTGACTGGGAACATAGGAAAAACCTGGGAAGAGAACTCTGGAGAGGCTGAGGTCGAGTCTGTGCGTTGTTCTTCCCACCCCCGGGCTCTCTTCTTGCATATTTTCCAGTCTCTTATCTAGATCTGATCTAAACCCCAAGTTTGCTTGCAGCTCCCAGCAGTACGTGCACTAGTGCCCGCCACCCAAGAAACTTACCTCGGCAAGGCTGATGGAGATGATGAACACAGGGGGTGGGAGGCAGTTAGCTCTCTCTAAGTACGTTCTTCGGGCCTTTTCAGGAAGCATCCATTTTGAGACAATCCTGTGGACCTTTTTATTTTTGAAGGGGTCTTTACCTCCCCCATCCACTCTCATCTTCTCTTCCTCCAGCTCTTCTTTCATGGCTCTATCCATATTTAGATTCATATCCTCCATTTCCAAATCATGAGCAGCAGCCATTGTCCTGGGTCCTATCTCCACCTGAAAGGTACATGAATGTCAGGGAAAAACAGATGGCCCTGTAGTCTTCAGGCCATGGCTCTTTCCTGGGCTCTCTGGCTCAACCATTGGTTTCCAAGGTGTTTGCTGTGCATTAACAGAAGGCAACTGGTGCTCTAATACTCATAATATCCATAATTCATCACCAGTGTGTAATTGTGACAAAGTACTAGGGTCTCCTCAAATGAAAGAGAGGGCTCCCAGGGGTCACTTCTAGTTTCATCTCCTGCCACCAGCCAAGGGAAAGGACTGGAGTCTTGGAATGGCAACACCACCTCATATACCCCTTCCTTCCCCTCTGCTACTGACTTTCAAGTCAACCATCAGTGAAAGACATGACTTTGCCCTGAGGTGATGCATCTCAGAGCCCAAACTATGCACACTGCGTAACTGAACTCTGTTTCATCTAGTTTAAGTAAGCGGTCTCCTTTCCCTTTTTAGTTTCATCTTGTTTCTACTCCCAGGTCTCTGGTTTCTGATTCAGAATCAAAAATCATTTATTGGGCATCTACTGTTTATCAGGCACTAGGCTGGGGACTGTCACATCTATTGACTCGTTGGACTCCAACAACGCCAAGAGGTAGGGGTTTGTAGCCCCATTTATAGATAAAGCACTGAGCTTCTCACCCCTCACCTCCCAAAAAAACCACATCACTTTCTTAAGATTCAAACCTACATCTTTCTTTCTAAATTATCAGTATCCTTTCTGAAATATCACCACTGGCCATTCTGCAGCACACTTGAATTAAGAAGGCCATTCCTTGATGGTTCTCCAGGTACAGTTTCAACACCCTAAAACACACCTTCCCAACAACTCTCTGACACCCGAAATTCTTGGCTGAGTTCCTACTAATTTCCACACCCAGTATTCCCTCGAACTCAATCTTCAACATTCAACCATTCAACCATTCAACCATCAATATCTATTGACAGATAGCAGTTGATATCTATTGATACCTACTACGTGTCAGGCCACCATCCTTATCACAAAATGTTTCCAGTGTAATGCATGAGACAGGGGTTAATAAAAATTACACAAATAATTATACAGTAATTGCAGATACCAAGCAGATGCATGGGATATGGGGACAGCACGTCTATAATAATGAGGGCTGATTTAAATACTCTTTCCTCTCCCTGTGCCATGGTGCTATCTGTACTGTCCTCCTTTTGGTTTGGTTCTGTTACTTTTACCCCGGCTAACCTATTTAAATCACTCTATCAAGTGTTTCTGTGATCAAAAAAAAGGTGAGGGGCCTCAAATATATTAAGAGAAAAAGTACTGCAAAATAGTACATAGAGTACAATCCAACTTTTGTAAAAAGTAATGTACTAACACACAGGAAAAAAATCTGGGAATTAACCATGATTATATCCACATGGTGGGATTTCATTAGACTTTTGCTCTCTATGAGAGAGTGGGTCCACGTTTTGTGGAGCCTGAAGCTTAAACAATTTGGGGAGTTTTCTCTGAGAAAAAATATATAAAATTAAAACTACAAAATAAAAAAATTACAAAAGGAGATACAAGACCTTGGAAGGTCGTGTGAGTAAGAGGCCTGAAGCTTAAGCTTTGTTAGTTTCATGAGAAATTCACCTCTGTGTTTATATTCGATTTTTTAAAAGTACGTATTACTATTTTAATTTTAAAAACCAAAGAAAGTCGTATCTATGAGACATTTTCTTGACCCTGAAGTCTCAACCACTGTGTTATTTCTCCCCTCCCTTTTGTGGCCCAGTGTCTTGAAGGAGGGGTTTGTACCCACTAACCATCTTGTCATCTGCATCCCCCAATGAAACTGCTCCCATGAGTTATGTCCTTCAAACAAGTCCACTTCAGCAGTGATGCAAGAGTCCTAATGATATACATAGAGCACCCTTGGCATTTCAAAGCACATCCCTATGCAAAATCTCATGCACCCCTAGAAGAATCTGTGAAAGTAAAGAGAGGACAAGCAGTATGTTCCCAGTTCTCCTTGTCTTTGACCCTCCTGACAGACCTCCCTATTGAAATCCCTTCATCCCCATCTCAGCCCCTTCATCTCAACCATATTCCATTCAGTGACTTCCTTCTCCCACTCCCCAGCCACAGGCATCCTTTCTTCACGCTTCAACAACAAGGCTCTCATCCTACAAATGGACTTCTCTAACTTGATGAAGACAGGCATAATGTCAAAGTCACTAGAGGACAGGAGTACAAGCTTTGATGCCAGACAAACCTGGGGAATGGCCATGTCTTATTATTCTTGGCAGCCCCAGTCAATAGCCCTGGGCCTGGCACCATGAGCCTAGAATGGTGGGCACCAGGGGCTGGCAGGGGAGGGGAATAGGGAGTTATCTGTTTAATGGGTACAGAGTTTTAGTTTGGGAAGATGAAAAAGTTCTGGAGATGGATAGTGGTGATGGTTGCACAGCAATGTAAACCTAGTTAAGGCCGCTGAACTGTACACTTGAAAATGGTTAAAACGATAAATTTTATGTTACATATATTTTACTACCCTTACACAAAAAAACTAAGCAATAATACTAAACTTTCAAGGTCATCGTGAAGGCTGAATAGAATATAGTGTTTGTCACTTAATAATTATGCTTAATAAGTGGTATGATGCTACTGATATTTTCAGCTTAGCCTAATGTATCCAGACTTCCTAAATAGCCCAAAATAAAGTTTTTCACTGTAATTTTTTTTTAAACCATAAGCCATGGAGCCAAATGACTGAGATTAAAACACAGCTCTACCACATATCAGCTGGAAGTAACCTTAGATAGGTCACTTAAATTCTCTGAGCCTCAAATTACATTTTTTGAAAATTGGGGTAAAATACACTTAATCTGTTTTATCTGTTGAAGGACATCTGGATTGTTTCCACATTTTGGCTACTGTGAATAGAGCTCCTGTGAATATCCCTGTACAAGTTTTGTTTGAACACGTGTTTTCACTTCTTTTGGGGTATATTCCTAGGAGCAGAATTGCTGGGTCATATGCTAATCTTGTGTTTAACTTACTGGGAAACCCTCAGACTCCATCTTAAAGTGGGAATGATAATAGCGCTTACCTCAGCAGTGTTGGGAAGAACATTTGAGATAATGCCTGTAAAGCATTTAGGGTAGTATCTGGCATGGAGGAAACACTCCGTAGTTGTTAGTTATCATTGGCTATGGAAGGATGGGTGGGTGTGTGGATGGATGGATCGATGGAAGGGATTACTGATCAGATTGGTGACAATGAAAAAGACTGATCCATACTTATGAGGCTGTGTGGAAATGAGCGCAATTTATGAGGTGTAAATTGGTGCAGCCTTTTTGGAAGGCAATTGCGCAGCATCTATAAAAGATGAAGGGCATATACCTTTCCACAGAACCATCCTACTCCTAGAAATCTATCCTACAAATGCATTCAAGCAAATACACAAAGCCATATTTCAAGGACGTCCGGTGCAGAACTATTCATGGTGGTGAAAAATTACAAAGGATGTAAATAGGCTTCACTAGGGTCATTGCATTTTCCGACAGTTCTAATTCTTAGGTAGTTCTTCCTTACACTGGGCTGAAAACTGCTCACCCGCACTTCTGCTCCTGGGTCCAAGGTTTCCCTCCCTGTGGCCTCACAAAGCAAGTCTATCCTAAGGTCATTAATTTTGTCCTGGCATTGGTGTGGCTTGTATACTCCATGGGTTCTATAGGTCAAAGCTGGGATAGAGTCCCTGGAAACACACTTTAGATTACCAGAATTTTGGGAGGCCCAACTGAATGTAGCAGGAGTCTCAAAGCAAGTCAGCAATGATTACAACACATTATAGTCCCACAGAGATATAAAAGGATACACAACTATCAAATTATTTACTTGGTCACTCTCATCACAATATTACTCATTGAGTGGAATTATTATTTTTTATTTTTGAGGAAGATTAGCCTGAGCTAACATCTGCTGCCAATCCCTCTCTCTCTCTCTCTCTTTTTTTTTTTTTTTTTTTTGCTGAGGAAGACTGGCCCTGAGCACACATCTGTGCCCATCTTCCTCTACTTTATATGTGGGACACCTGCCACAGTATGACTTGATAAGGGGTGTGTAAGTCCACACCCAGGATCTGAACCCATGAACCCCAGGCCACTGAAGCGGAGCGTGCAAACTTAACCGCTGTGCCACTGGGCCAGCCCTTGAGTGGAATTATTTACTGCACTGACTGTGCTTTCTTACTCACTAAGCAAAGATCATGCAGGTTTCTCGAGCCTTCTTGAATGTTGGCTTTGATGTTATGCCTCACCTCCTACCTCTTATCTGCAGCAAGTGGCTGCCAACTCTTTGTTGAAACCACACACACACAGACCAAAACTGGGTTGCACGGCTGTGAAATGTTCTCATCCTACCGGTAGGGAACAACTGAGGTAGCTTGTTAAAAAGAATGTTGGAGAAGTAGAAAAGACGCATAGCCTTAAACATGGAGATGTCCCCCTGCACACCAAGACCCAAAGTCCTTCCCTTCGTGGTTAGCAAGTATTCTTAAGAGAAGTAGAAAGAACTTGCCTACCTCCCGATCTTATCTGGTATAAGCATTGCTCATGTTATGAGTCACAGGGCCAGTGTGTCGGCCAAGGATTGGAAAGGGCAGAGCTGTACTCATTTACCCAGAACAGCCACTTGCCTTTTAAAAAAATTTTGTATGAAAAGAGATTTCCCTAAGGAGATTTACACAAAAGACCCTTGGCACTAGCAAGGGATTTTCCCAAGGACCTTCCTGGTGCCCTAATTCACTATATACCACATAGCCTTTCCCAAAATTAGGTTATAAATTACAGCCAGAAAATTTTAAGAGATTCCATTTCAGACCCTAAATGATTCTATAAATGCAGAAGTAAAGTTATTTATAAAATTCGTGTGAGGAGTACTAACCATGTTCAACACTTTGCGCCCAAGTTTCCAAAGAAGAAACGAAAAAGAAAACTTGGTTAGTTAGTTCTCCCTCTGTTCATCTTTTAGTGAAGTTTAATCTCTCTCTTAAAGATCAGTTTCTGCACTGGCTGAAGCACTCATTAAAACAACTTCCCAAAGCTCTTTTCCTTGTATTTCTGTGATACACATGGTGGATCTCTTGATATCGGAGATCCTAGACACCACTGAACTTGACATTCCATGCCAATTTATCCAAAACTTCTATTTGTGGCAAAAAAAAAAAAAAAAGTCACTTTCTTAGACTTCTTCTTCCCTTTCTTTTCATCTCTATCACTGGCATTATCAAGGGATTTATTTGTATGAGTCTTTTCTACTCCTGCAACAGGATAAAAGGTTTTAGTCACCGTGTGCACGTTACACAAAGGCTTAAACTAGTAGCGAATAGTGAAGTCACATCAGATGTCAAGGTGGACCGGTGGGCCTGGCTGGCTGACTAGTAAATGACTGGTGCAGGCAAAGCCGGTCACTCAACTCACGCTCGTTCACAACGGGCCTTTGAGGGTAGCTAAGGAAACACAAAAACTGTGAGTGTTGAATCTGCGAATGTCAACTTCCAGTGTATTCTTTTGCTAACACGTAGTGACCACATCAGTTTTCTTGGGGAATTTCTCAGCTCGTGAGTCTTGGTGGGCAGCAGGCACCACTTACCACCACAGAAGGTAAAAATGCCCAATCTTCACGTTTCCAGGTCCCCAGGCGGCAGCGAGGGCTCAGGTCTGTGCACTAGACTTGACCAGTCAGCTGCATTTGCTTAGGATTTTTGAGGCTGGAGCTGGGGATGGGAAAAATTCTTCATAAGCTGTGCACTGTAAAGCTGCAGTGTAACCTCGGGCCCTCCAGGACCAGTTCAACCCACCCCATCTCTCTTTTTTTTTTAAAAAAAAGATTGGCACTGAGCTAACATCTGTTACCAATCTTTTTTTTCTTCTTCTTCTTCTTCTTCTCCCCAAAGCCCCCCAGTACACAGTTGTATATTCTAGTCATAGGGCCTTCTGTTGTGCCGTGTGGGACACCACCTCAGCATGGCCTGATGAGCAGTGTCATATCCACGCCCAGGATCCGAACCTGCAAAACCCCAGGCTGCTGAAGCGGAGCGCATGAACTTAACCACTCCACCACGGGGCCAGCCCTGACTCCGTCTCTTATGAACAGAGTGATTAGGAATTCTCTTTCAGGGGCTGGCACAATGGTGCAATGGTTAAGTTCGTGCATTCCACTTTGGCAGCCCAGGATTCGACAGTTCAGATCCTGGGAACAGACCTACACACCACTTATCAAGCCATACTGTGGCAGGCATCCCACATATAAAGTAGAGGAAGATGGGCACGGATGTTAGCTCAGGGCTAGTCTTCCTGAAAAAAAAAGAAAAAAGAATTCTCTTTCAGAAAATGTGCAGAGTCACGTAGCCAGAGCACGTGCAGAAGAAGAAATCTTAACCTGAAATGATCTGGAACCAAAGGATCGGGACATGACTGGAACTTGAATGTGGCACACTTATTAGAAGCGAGAGGTCCCCCATTCAGGAAGATCCAGTGTTAGAATCCCTTCCCCATCTCATCACGAATGTTTAGAACCCCATCACAAAAGTTTAGAACCTCATCACAAATGTTGAAAACCTTACCCTAAATGCTTGAAGCCCACCGATCAAAACACGTCCCTCCAGCACTTCTGCGTGCCAGCCAGCTCTCCCTAACCTCTTAAATTTTGCCCCAAATCCTGAATGAGGGAGATAGATCTGCGGGCATACAGCCACTGCCTCCCTACAGATGGATCTCCCAGAATAAAGCTCATCTCTTTTCCCAAAGGCCGATGCTGCAATTACTTGGCCGTTGATGCACGTCAGGCAAGAGAACCCCAGTTTTGTGCAGTCACAGCAGCAGCAGTATCTGGTGTCCAGCCTTGCCATTGGGGTCAGTGTGGCATCCGGCATCCAGTGCCAGCTGTATCTTTGACACAGGCTGCAGCAGCAAGCATGCAACAGCAGCAGTGGGACTGTCTTCACCTCCCTGGCTCTGTGATGTGATTTTGGGGTAGTTCTAGGTACCTGGGCCCCCTTTGTTTCTGCTTATTTCCCAAACTTTGTTTCTGCAGCCTTCTAGTGATTTTGTGACCTACCTGTGATACTGTGATATACTAAGAAATGTATATTTGCTCTCCATTTCCTGGCACAGAGCTCCTAAAACCTTTGGAATTTCCTGAATGATAGGGGTGAGAGAAACACCTTTTGTTATAAGCCCCTTCCAACCATACCAGAGCTTATGCTAATGAAGTGACCTTGGGAGGACGGGTGCTAGTGTGGGGGAGGGGGGGAGGGGGGGAAGGGGGGGAGTAATCATGTGATTAGAGGGTTGGAACTTTCAGCCCCCACCTCTGAGAAGAGGTGAAGGGTTAGAGATTGAGTTTAATCACCAAAGGTCAATAATTGAATCAATCATGCATACGTAATGGAGCCTTCATAAAAACACTAAACAAAGGAGTTTGGAGCTTCCAAGTTGATGAGCACATCAAGGTGCTGCAAGAGTGATGCACCCAGAGAGGGCGTGGAAGCTCTGCATCCCTTCCCACATACCTTGCCCTATGCATCTCTTCCATTTGGCTGTTCCTGAATTGTATCCTTTATAATAAACTGATAATAGTAAGTAAAGCCATCTCCTGAGTTCTGTGAGCTGTTCTAGCAAATTACTGAACCCGAGGAGGTGGTCGTGGAAACCCCCAATTTATATCCAGTCAGTCAAAAGTACTGGAAGCCCAGCCTTGCAATTGGTATCTGAAGTAGGGAGCAGTCTTGGGGGACTTAGCCTTGAACCTGTGGGGTAGTTAGTGTCAGAATTGCATGGTGAGGAAAACCCGCACATTCGGTGTCAGGAGTGTGAATAGGAGTAGAGAAATAGTTTTTCTTTTACTACCCAATGTGCTTTCACTAAAATTCATTTACTACGGTAGTCGGCCAGAATCAGCTTCCTCCTCTTGCAACCAAGAACTTAACTAATATACCTGAATAGCCAAGAAACTCTTCTACACTCTATCTGGGGTCTTCCTGTTGCAAGGAATACTCGTTTCTTGTTAGGTATTTGGGAGACATTGTGTGAGGAGAGCACAGAACCAAGAGACCTGTTTTCTGGTCCAGACTCTGCCACTTCTTGGCTACGTGACCCAGAGCAAGTCCCTTCCCAGTTCGAGCCACAGTTCTCTCACCTGCACAGTGAACAGTCTGCACTAGACCAGTAGCTCCCGAAACAGGCTATGCCTCAGCATCCCATCAGGCATCTGGTTTCCAGCATTGGTCTTCATCCAGATTCCCGGGCTCCAGTCCTGAAGAAACTAAGTTAATAGATTTAGCAGATTTCTGACAAGTATAGCAGTGAAGTGGATGCATCAGCATCGTTGAGAACCACAAACTAAGGATCTGCGAGGTCCACTCCGTCTCACATGCTCTGACCCTCTGATGGAGGGCAGAGACAGTTTTATTGCTGTATTCCTTGTGCCCCGTAAGCTCCTGCCGCACAGGAGGTGGTCAGAAAATACTTGTATCTGAGTAAAGGATAAACAAACTCTATGCAACTTTTCTGTAAATCTACAATTATTCCAAAGTAACAAGTTTATTTGAAAGAATATTGGAAGGAAGGAGGGAAGGGGGAATTCTCTCCACATCACATTAGCTGAGTCTTGTATCATTTTATACTGCAAAGCACCTCCCACCGCCCCTTTCCTCTGCACACCGCCCCCATTATCATCCCGCCATCGCTGAGCTGTCAGAGGAGACCTGCAGAGCCACCATGCTCGAATGGCTACAAAAGGGCTCGTCACCCATCTTTGAGGAACACCACTCCTTGTGCTCAGCACTGTGAAGACGCGAGTTCTGCTCCCAGAATCCACACTTCATTTCACTAGGGTTCAGTTTCCTCAGCTGTAAAATAGAGCCCCTCTCTCCCCTCAGTATCTTAGAGAATTATTGTAATTGAAATAATAAAAGTTGTCATAATAGTGAGCATGTCCTGTGTGCCAGGTTCTATGCTAAACACTTTATGAGCATTCTCTTCATTAATTTTCACAACAACCTTGTAAGGCAGGATAATAACATCCCCACTTTATGGATAAGGAAACTCAGGCTTCAGGAGTAACTTGATCAAGGTCACACTGCCAGTGAGGGAAGGGCTGAGAGAGGAGCCCAGGGCGCCTGACTTCAAAGACCCCACATGTTCGTTTGCCTGTGATTTCTAGGTCAAGTGTTAAAGAAGTGTACATCTTCATTTTGATTATTTTCATGCCATCTTCCCCTCTGCCCTAATCTCCCTCATCTTTCTCCAGCTCCCCAGACAGACCCACACTAGACCCTGGGAGTTCCCAGATGAGAGCTATAGAAGAATTGGCAGGTCACCAGCCCTGAAAATGGGGCTGGGAATCCCCGCCACTCCCACTGCTGCCACAGGAAGTCAAGATGGAGACAGGCATCCAGGAAAGGAAAAGAATTTGCCTCTCTGAGAACCCGAAGGACTAAGTCAGGCTCACCTTCCCTTCGTCACCTCACCCAGGAGAGCACTGCCAAGGCCACCAATCTTAGGACAACTCCTCATTGGCAGAAGAGACGTTCGATCATTAGCTCGTGCTGCTTTCCTAGCTGCATTCAAACAAGTAGATTTTAAATATCTGAATTGTTTTTTCATACAGCTGGCCCCACCCATTCATCGGTACCAGGCGGGCCCTTGCAGAGGCTGAGTCCAGCCTTGATGTGGCCGGGCAGCCCAGGAGGCTGGGCAGCAGGCTGTGCTGGGTGTACCCAATTGCTGCCCAGTTAGGCCTGGTGGGGAGGCTTTTGGTGGCATTGCCAGGCAACGTGGGTAACTGGAGAGGCCACAGACTGGGCTCCTGGGCCACAGAGATTAACAGCCTCCTCATCACACTGCAAGCCATCATCATGCCCGGCTCCAGGGGCCTGCAGCAGTCTCTCTGTGGTTGTAGCCTGAAAGACTGCTTTTTTAGCTACAGAAATTAAGAACTGCTTTTCGATATTATGGGTTCGTGGTTGTGGTTGTTTTCTCTTTGCTACATCTCTGAGGATTCACATGGAATAAATACGCAAAAGATTTAAAAACAAAAAATGCCTTCACAAACCCCCCTTTTCCAAAAGTTTCCCTTCTTCCTGAAACAAAGCACACTTGCCCTCAATGGTGAAGGCCGCTCGGGCAGAGCCAGGCTGTCTCCGGAGGTCTCTGCATGCCCACTGCGTGTGGAAAGCTACTCCCCTGCAACCCCACAACTGTGGCTGTGGTTCAGGGTGGGGAACCAGGGCCTTGGCCGCGTGCAAGGCCTCTCAGCAGAGTCATTCCTTGTGTCTCTCTCATTCAAAGACAGTCATGATACCTCCCCTTCCCAGTTTATAGAACCACTTTCACTTGCATACTTTCAATGGATCCTCCCAGATGCCCTGCCAAGAAGTCTTTTTTTTTTTTTTTTTTTTTTTTTGGGAAGATTCGCCCTGAGCTAACATTTTCTGCCAATCCTCCTCTTTTCGCTGAGGAAGACTGGCCTTGAGCTAACATCCGTGCCCATCTTCCTCTACTTTATATGTGGGACGCCTGCCACAGCATGGCTTGCCAAGCAGTGCCATGTCTGCACCTGGGATCCGAACCAGTGAACCCTGGGCCACGGAAGCAGAACATGTGCACTTAACTGCTGCACCACTGGGCCAGCCCTAGAAGTGATTATTATTAATCCCATTTTACAGATGAACAACTAAGGCAAAAAGAGACACCTGTGATTACATACTTACTCACTGCAAAGCTGAGGCACACTTTTTCTGAGGCCAGATCTTGGGCCTCTCTACTATGCCACGCCGGTTCCCCACAGAGCTAGTTAAGATACTACATACAGCTTTGTATCCCAATATAATATGAATAACAGTAATAATAACACACACTGGTGTGGAGACACAAGAACTTCATTCTGTATCTCACACTATCCTCAATACGTCATCTATTGACTGTGGTCAGGCTTTCACAGCTGCTTCATGTACCCTGAGGAATATAGCCTGGCAGAATTCCCAAAGACAGACACACTATTAACTAGGTCAATAGACCGAGCATACCAGAGCACAGGGCTGAAGGAAACCCTGACCCCCTTAACACAAGGCGTTGGCTCTATCTGATGGCATTATGATGCCACTCCAGTCCCTTAAGCAAGCAGGCAGAATCATTGCTTTCATTAGATATTTGTAGGTATTTTCCAAAAAGGCTTTACTGCCTCACCTACAGTGTTTCTTAAATAGTGGTCAGTTGATAATGACCAACTGTGCCCGTTTGCAGGGAACTGGAGATTTCTTGGAATGTGGGACTTGGGGTTCTAAAATCAGGACAGTCTTGGGCAAACCGAGGACAGCTGGTGGCCGTATCATAGGCCACCTAGGTCAGGATTATCTGGGGGAAGTTAGGTGAAGACGGCTGGTTCTGACTCTAGTCAGTGGTTCTAAACCTTGGCTATGTACCAGAATTGTCTGAGGAGATTGTAAAAAAGTGCTGATGTCTGAGCTTTTTAAAGTGCAGCTAAGATGG
Source organism: Equus quagga (assembly GCF_021613505.1). NCBI lineage: Eukaryota > Metazoa > Chordata > Mammalia > Perissodactyla > Equidae > Equus > Equus quagga. The sequence continues at coordinate 18,958,542 of NC_060271.1, read as the reverse complement.
AAAACTCCTGCCCTGGACAGCTAGATTCAGAGGGTCTGGGCGCGGGTCTTGCCCAGGAATCGGCATGCCTTTTTTTTTTTTTTTTAAAGATTGGCCCCCAGGCTAACAACTGTTACCATCTTCCTTTTTTTTTTTTTTTTAAGGATTGGCACCTGGGCTAACAACTGTTGCCAATCTTTTTTTTTATTATTTTTTTCTGCTTTATTTCTCAAACCCCCCTGATACATAGTTGTATATCTTAGTTACAGGTCCTTCTAGTTGTGGGATGTGGGACACCGCCTCAACGTGGCCTGACGAGCGGTGCCATGTCCACGCCTAGGATCCGAACTCTGGGCCGCCGCAGCAAAGCGCGCGAATTTAATCACTCGGCCACAGAGCCGGCCCCCTGCATGCCTTTTTAACAGCTCCCCAAGGGATTCTTATGTACAAGATGGTTTGACAACCAATAAATTCTTACGGGACGTGGGCATTCATTGGAAAAGCATTCTCTGAATGCCTTGTATATGTTAGGCTCTGGAAACACAAGGAAAAAACAAAAATGCAACTACCTCCTATCTCCAGGCCGTCCCTGTTCAATGGGGAATGAAGACCTATAAATTGTTCCAGCACAGTATACTGTGATTTAGATTAAAAAGTGGGTCAGCATCATCAGAGTGGTTATGGTTATTCAGTTCCCAGAAATCTAGTGTGGTAGATTAAAAACAGAACCTATTATTTGCTGTTCCTCCCACTAAGAGGGGGGGTTTGTTTCCCCTCTCTTTGACTCTGGGCCAGCCCTGTGACTGATCTTGACCAATAATACATGGAGGAAGTAGGGCTGGGTACTTTCCAAGGCCAGGCCTTAAGAAACGTGCAATCTCCACTTTTGTTCTTCTTGGAACGCTCCCTCTATGAAGCCCGATGCCGATGCCCTTATAAGAAGGCTGAATACCCCGAGGCTACCATGCTATGAGGAAGGCTGAGCTACCCACGTGGAGAGAAGCCATGTGGAAGAGCATCAAGATGCCAGACCTACGAGTGAAGCCTGCCCGGCCCTTCCAGCCCAGCTCATCCTCCAACTGAATACAGCCAAGTGTGACCCCAGCTGACAGATATGGAGCAGAAGAACTGCTCAGCTGAACTCTGCCCAAACTCCAGACCCACAGAATGATGACAAAATAAAGTGTTGTGTTAAGCTACTAAGCTTTGGGGTGATTTCTTACACAGCAATATCTACCAACACACCTCCTCAGATCTAGAAGACAGAATGACATCCCATACCATTCTGCCTTCTTATTAGCATTATCTATCTTCATGTTCCTCCATGGAGTAGATCGCAGATGGAGCGCCTGAAATAGACTCCCAATTAGTCTCCATCTCTGTTTCCACTCCTGCCCCCTCCAAAACAAGACACAACATAACCATAAATCAGAGTATAGCAGCTCTCTGCTTAAAATCCTTTAATGGTTTCCCATTGTCTTTGAGATAATACAGGAGCCTTACCGTGGCTGATAAGCTCCTGCATGACCTAGCTCCTGCATTCTTTGTGGAATTCGGCTCCTACCACTCTCCCCCACATCCTTGTGCTGCAACCACAGGGCCTTCTTTCTGTCCCAGGAACACAGCAAGTTCTCTCCTGCCTCGGGTCTTTGCACGTGCTCTTCCCTCTACCTAACCCTCTCTCCTCCGCCCCTCTCCCACACACAAACCCAACACATACACACAAGGCTAGCTCCTTCATAACAAAGAGCGCCTCCCTGGGAAGTCTCTCCGGACCTATCAGAGGTGGGAGCCCACCCCACATATGCATTCTCTTGTTTCTTTGCTCCCAGCATTTATCACTATCTAAAAATATCTGCTGTGTTTATTTGTTGTCTGTCTTTTTCTATTAGAATATAAGCTTCAGAAAAATACGAAATATTTGTTTTTTACTTCATCTGTAGGGGCTCAGCAAGTGTCTGCTGAATAAACCATCCTAGTAAATGAAGAAGGAAGGAGGAAGAATGGAGTAATAGAAAGAGCACTGAAATTACAGCAGTCCGAAAACTCTGGTTTTCCTCCAGTCCTGCCCCTGCTGACCTCTGGACAAGTCCCTTCACCTCACCTGATCAGGATCCTCGTCCTCACCGGGGTGCACATGGCCCGTGATGTTTGTTTGTGCCACACGCCAGAAGTCTTCATATATTTTGCTCATGAATCTCCATAAAAATTTTGAAAAAGCTAGGACCCTCTGACACATTTTTAAGTTAATAACTACAATTATTTTTCACAAGTTAAATAGGTTCCAAGACAGAATTTTCTGGCATTGGCTTTATTAGACACACGCATTAGATACATTTTCATCCAAACCTTGGAGGTATAGATTTAGCTTGTTCAGTTTATGGAAAATGTGTACCGTATAATCCAATTGTCAAAGCCAGTCCTAACTGTCAAACGAATCAGCCAAACCAGAATCATTTTCTGTCTGTAAGAAAATCAACTTTCATTTTTAAAAATTTCTAGAAATGAGTTCATTTGCATCCCCATGACAACCAGCTCAGGTCTCAATTCTAATTTTATAATACGGAGCTAAAGAGCCGCGGCACTTAGGTGCAAAGTGGAGTGCCATAATGCTTAAGAACACAAATTCTAGAGGAAAGAGGCTGGAGTTCAAATCCTGATTTTGCCACTTAATAGCCCCATGACCTTGGGCAACTTATTAAACCTCTGGGTGCCTTGGGAACCTTATCTGTAAAAGGAAGATAACAAGTATCTACTTTATAGATCTGATATGAGTTTATTACCTGTAAAACCCTTACAAGAGCAGCTGGCACATAATTAGCATTAAACAAGTATTTTTTTTTTAAATAAATACTAAGAGTCTGTTGTAAGGTACCGACCCTTCAGTTTATTTTAGCTAATCTCTCTCTGCTTGCTATCTCCCAGGAACAAGGCATTCTCCAACTGTCCTTTTGGTTTTTATATTTCCAAGCGATGCACCACAGAAAGATTCAGAGCGGCTCTAGTAAAGCCAGGGAGAAAACAAGGAAAGCAGAGTTGAAAAGGAGACCTGAAAACAATGCAGACAAGCAGATTGCTTTTAGGAAAGAGTACCTGTGGAATATGAGGATCTGGAAACTGATTCCCTTCTAGCTCTCCACGTCCACGTACCCCTAGTTCCAGAGCCACTGGCATATCCCACACACTCCCTGGGCGCATTCAGAGCTTGGTGTAACCCCTGGTGCCCCATCTACAATTCCATCTCTTTCTCTTTTACGTAAGAAAGCACAAAGGATTGCAAGTTAGGAGACAGCGTATCCTGAACTTGCTCCAGGTTATACAAATGTAAATGATCCATACATTTCAGGACTTTTATTGGGAAGCACAGATTCACTGTAACCCAGCGTATAGATGAGGGCAGAGCGCCAGGAGATCAGGACATGGGACAGGTCAGAAGGCCCTTCATGAACCCCTAATCCAAGTCCTACAAAGGAAGGCTCCTTTCCTCAGACAAGTAGAGACCCATTGGGCCTGGGACCTTGGTGTCATCTCCTCCGCTCCCGTGCATCAGCCACACTTCTGAAATACAAATCAGATGGTGGCCTCCCTTTCCTAATCTCCAATAGTTACCCGATGCCCTGGGTATAAAATCTAAGTTCCGTAACAAGGCACATAAGGGCCTCGAGACCTGAGCCCCCCTTTGTTATCCACCGTCATTTCTTGCTTTCCTCCATACACACCCTACACTCCAGCCCCACAGAGCCCCTAGCAATTCCAGCTTCCACCCTCCATTAGGCCTTTTCATGAGCATCGCCCTCTGCCAGAATATCTTCCCCCCTCAATTTGTTCTCCTGGTGACGTCCTAACACACTCTTCAAGACTCTGACCTAAACACCTTGTCTGCAAAGCCTTGTCGAGCATCTACCATGTGGATGCACTGGACACAGTGGGGAACAAAGCAGACATGATAGTTAAATGTCCTTCTTGCTTCCCTCAGCAACCTCGGCTCCTGTCTAGGGTCCCACTGTCTTCTTTGCATTGTCACCGTCTCCTCCACTAGGCTGTGAGCGCCCTGAGGATGTTTTATTCATGTTTGAATCCCTAGTATGGAGCTCACGAAATGCATCTATAAATGTTTGTTGGACTCATTTACTCACAAAAGATTCATCAAACATTTCTGTATCAGGAACATACTAGGTAGTGGTTATACAACTGTGAACCAACAGATGCAGTCCCCGCCCTCTTGGGACCAACTGAGCCCTTGATTGAATGAGCACTGTACGAATAAGTGAATGAATTAATGAGTCAGGGAAGGCATGTGCTCCTCCCCACTTGGATGAAGCAGCCCAGAGCAGGAGACGTACAGGAAGTGAGAAACCGGTATCTAAAGAGTTGGGGGAATAATGACGGCCTTTTGTTCTTTCTGATGCAGAGAAACTTGAAAGACAGCAAGGAGTTGAACAAAGAACAGAGTCTAGGCCTGACCTGGATTTGAATTTTGGATCCATTACTTATTAGCCATGTGACCTTAGGCAAATCCCTTAGCCTGTTTGTATCTTCATTTCCTCGTCTGTAAAATGGGGATAATAAGAATATCAGATGATTCCATGAGATAATGCATTTAAAAGCCCTCAGCCTGAGGCCAGGTAGAGTTGGTTTTAGGAATTGGTGGCTCCCATCACTTGCTCAGTGGGAGTGTGCAGACTCAGAAACACAGCAGGAGAGCCTGCTGGGGACATCATCTGCCTCCAGCCCACAGTCCGGGCCCTGCTGCTGTGTTCCTACCTCCAAGCGGCAGCGGGGTCTCCCCTGTTCTGCCCCGGCCCCGGCCCGTCTTGGCCTCCCTCTTCCTGCGCCACCTCCCCTTTCACTGCCTCCCGTTTCATACGTCTGCCTAATTGCTCTCAAGGTCAGCAGTTGTCTTCTATAATTTTACAAGCCTATAGAGAGGGGCAGGTGGTAGTTAGGAGGGGGTGGGGCAGGAAGGGGACCAGAGAAGAAGGGAAGAGCACAGATGTTTATTGAGGCCTTACTACGTGTCTGGCACCGGTTTGGTGCTTGACATGTGTCCTCTTCATAACAATACCATTTTACAGACGAGGAAACTGAGGCTCAGCAAGTGAACAGGAGAGGTAGGATATGACTCCAAGTCTCTCTATGACTCCAACGTAATTTTCCACTATGCCACGCGGCCCACTGGCTTATAGATGATCTTTGTGAAATAAACTTCCGTTTTCCTATTCCCAGGAAGAGAACTGTGTGTGTCTGCCTCCCAGAGAATCCAGGTACATGCTCAGACACTAATGAATAAACAAATGAATAGTAACAAAGGAATGAATGAATGAAATCTCTCAGATACCTATACGAGGAAGGAGGAAACAAATAACAGTGGGGGAGGCGCCTGGCAGGAAGAAGGGAGAGACCGTCTCCCAGCTGTGGTCTCTAGTGCCCAGCGCAGGGGCAGAGGTCGGGCAACACAGGAGGACTGGGGACTGGCTCAGTTGGAGGGAGAAAAATCTTAGGGGGGCAGGAGTGATGGGGAGGTTGCTGGGAGAATGTGATGGAGAGAAGGTCAGCGATCGACCAGGGCAGCGAAGGGGAATGGCATTAGCTGGTCCCCCACCACGTCCCTGGGGAGAAGCCAGAGATGGCCCTCGGACTCCTGGCCCAACATGCTGCCAACTTTTAAAACGAAAGTTGCAGGATCCCAAGCTGCCACTCCAGAAGGCTCCTCTGGAAGGGAAGTTGCCAGGGGAGCAGCCACGGTCCGCCTCCTTCCCGAAACAGCCCTGGGCCTCGGGGACTTTTTTTACCCCCCAGGGCTTCCTGCCGCCACATCCTCCTCCCCACCGAGGGACGCCCTCCACCCGCTCCCAGCTCCCGCAGTTTACCTCGGGAGGCCGAGGCAGGGGTGTCCCCGTGTTCCAGGCGTCCTGGGCCAAGGGACTCCCTCTGCTGCCCTGAAGCTCCCGCCCTGCCAGGCGATCCTTGGTTCCTCCCCAGAGCTCAGACTGTCCGGACAGGTTCCCAGCTGCCCAGCCCAGAGGGAGGGAGCCTGAGAAAATCCCCTCCCAGCCTTGAGAGGGCCTGGGCCGGGCCAGCCAGCCCCAGCCTCTCCTGGGTTGGCCCTGGATGAATGAGTCCTCCTCCTCCTCCTACCTGGATCTGAGCCAGGGAGCCTGTGACAGCCTCTGTGCTCTTTGGCTGTGGTTATGTCACTGAGCTCCATGCCTTCTCCAAGTCGTACTCTCCTGCTCCATGCCTGGCTCTCCTGCCTTCCATTCACAGCTCTCTGGGGAAAGACCTCAACAGGGTGGGCTCTATCATTCTGCGTTTGGTTTTGCTCTGGTGGGAAGCCAGGCCTGGTACTGGACACCAGGGTGAAGTGACTTGATGAACCTCTGCAGGGATATAGTCACAAGCCCTCAAACTCTCCTCTCCGACTCTGTCTACCAAACTGGTTGTACCGTGGCCCCTGGTGAAATAGGTTCCCAGTTTCTCATTATTCATTCAATGCATTTTGAGAATAACCCGCCTTGTGCAAGGCTCTGAGGATGAAGAGGTGGATTAGCATGGTCCCTGCCCTCATGCTCTACTAGGAAAGGAGAGAAGAAAGTACTACAGTAGGTGCTGGCCTGAGATTCAGGCAGCGAGGACCGGGGGGATTCACCCTGTGTGGGAGGGTTCTGGAAAAGCTCTTAGAAGAGATGACATACAAGATGGGTTTTGAAAGATGAACAGGAGTTCTCCAAAATTGGGGGCGGGAAGAGCAGCAGGGGCAGGCTGAAGAGGACAGGCAAGGGGACGGGCTTTGGCAGGAGCTACTAGAATTCAGAACTGTGAGCGAGGAGTGTCAGATCAGGAAGGGCCTTGTATGTCTTGCTAGGGGACTTGGACTTTATCCTACAGGTCCTGAAGAGTCACAGAAAAGTTTCTAACAAGGGAGACAGGATTTCAGATTGCATTTTAAATAGATGACTGGGGCCTGCAGTGTAAAGAATGGTTTGGGGGTTGGGGGGACGAGATTGAGTCAAGACCAGTCAGGCTGCTGCCAGAGTCAAGGCAACGGATAACATGGTCTAAACCAGGGCATGGGCAGGAGGGCAAAGAGGAGGGACAATTTCAAGAGATGTTAAGGGGGTAGCACTGATGGGACTCAATGAGTAATGGTAGAGGCTCCACCCTCAAGACTTAATTACCTCCCAAAGGCATCATCTCCAAATACCATCTCATTTGACATATGGATTGAAAGGGACATGATTCAATCCATAGCACCAGGCATACTGTCCACCATAGGGATTGAGCAGGAAGGCAAGACTCAGATGACACAAAGTAGATGAAAACTGGAGGGGACAGAGCAAGTAGGCTGAAGGGGGTGCCTGGGAGATGCCCTGAGAACTAGAGATGAGCACCTGAGGTATTTTGTTGGGAGCTCACACCTATGTATGAAGGAATTGCACACCACTCCTATTTTTTAGCTTAAGTAGATGGCAAAGTCACCTGCTGGGAGTTAGAGAGATAGAGATTGGCTGGAAGATTGAAGGAAATTGTCAAATGTTTGAAAAAACAGCCAGGAGGAGAGAAAAATGACCAAAGTAATGTAGAGGCTTACAGAAAGGGTGTAGAGAACCCAACCAGAATGGCAGAGATTAACAGGGAGGCAAGGGAGAGGGCCCTCAGGAAGTGAGAAATCAAGGAAAGCAGGTCCTATCCTGGAGGTTATGACAGCAAAGTCAATGCAAAAGGGATGAGACCCATGGTAAATGCCACCAACACCGTCCAGCTCCCAGGATTAGAAACTGAGCTTTCACAGAAGACGAAAACTGTCTACAGAAAGAAGTCACTGCTCAAAAGGGTTACGGGCAGCCATGGACGTGCACAGAGCATGCGAGGCAAACATTGGCAGTGTTTGGTTGTAGAACTGCACAGAGGAGGCAGGCTGTGCCAGGTCAACTCCAGGATCTGGTTTTCCCCATGAAATAAAGCGGGACCCAGGCTGTCACAGACACCACTGACCCTTCCAACCCTGCAGCCAAGCTCCCTTGTTCTTCTTTCATCCTCAACAAGCCGCTTCTTAATTATGATTTGGCTTCTTCAGATGTGTAATTTCAGAGCGTGAAGGGTCTGTTGTCCACACCCAACATACACACAAATTAGGGCACTCTTAGAGAGCAAAGCCTGTATCTTATTTATCTCTGTGTCCTCAGCACCCAGCACAGGGCATGGCATTGATTTGGGGTTCAAAATGCAGTTTGCAAAACACATCTGGGGAGGGCCAATATGCCCTTAAATATTTTTTGTAAATTAGTAAGTTCCATTTAGGATTTGTACATCAGTTGCTTGTAAAACTCATTAATGTGAATCAGTACCTACAAATCACATCAGTTCTAAGATATTGACAAGCTCACGTTTCTAAGCTTGTGAAATTCAGAGCCTGAGCTTGGACTATGGTGAATTCATCAAGATCTGGTGTGGGGCCAGTGAACCAGTCTTCTTTGCAATGCTACCCCTCCTAGCACCATTCTTCCCCACCCAACCACAATTAAGAGGCTTAGAGGACCTTTTCCTACTTAGATTTCCATTTGAAATTTCTACAAATGTTTGTGTGGCTTTCTTTCCTCCTATAGCTCTCAGCTGCTCAAGCAAAGAACATAGAAGGAGGGTGGTAGGATTGATTTGGGTTCGGGTGCCACAGAAAGACAAGGACCAGGTGTCTTTCCAGCTCACCACAACCCCATCTCTCTGAGAACCGCTCCTACCCACACCATCCCTTGGGACTGTGGCTGTCACAGTGATTGGACCAGAGAAGGAGGACTTTTGACTCAGGCTGGACTGATTCATTTCCCTTTCCTAAAAATTTGCAATGGAGACAGGAAGACTTCTCTCTCTCTGCCTGTGGCGGAAACTAAAAGAAGGAAATCTGGAAGCTACAGAGAGTTCCTTGTGTGGAAAAGCAGAGTAAATGAATCTTCTCTGTGGCACTCTGAGCTTACCACATAGTAAGGGGGAGAAAACCCAGTCTCTCCCTCCTGTTGTCTCCTTCACTTCCCTTTTAACACTTCAGGTCACCAAATGTGACCAGAATTTTCCCCCACCAAGCAATTCTCTGTGGCACCAGCTGCATGTCCTACAATTCAACTCAATTCTGACACCATCTACCTGGAGATAACATCAGATCCCACAGGTTAAGGGTTCAGTCCCATAAGACTGCCCCCCCCACACACACACCTTCAGATGCCAATTGCAAGTAGTATGTCCTTAGGTTTCCACAACTTCTGTCTGACTTGGCTACAGATCAGAAGTTCCCACGTCCCTCTCCTTGGATTTGGTTAATTTGCTAGAGCAGCTCACAGAACTCAGGAAAACATGCTTCCCAGTTTATTAAAGGATATGGTCAAGGATACAGATGAAGGGGCTGGCCCCGTGGCCGAGTGGTTAAGTTCGTGCACTCTGCTGCAGGCAGCCCAGTGTTTCGACAATTCGAATCCTGGGCGCGGACATAGCACTGCTCATCGAGCCACGCTGAGGCGGCGTCTCACATGCCGCTAGAAGGACCCACAACTAAGAATATCCAACTATGTACCGGGGGGCTTTGGGGAGAAAAAGGAAAGAAATAAAAGCTTTAAAAAAAAAAAAGGATACAGATGAAGAAATTGCATAGGGTGAGGTCTGGTAGTGTCCCAAATACAGGAGCTTCTGTCCCCATGGATCTGAAGTGCATCACCCTCCCGCTACATGGATGTGTTCGCCCACCTGGAAGCAGTTCCAAACCCCATACTATTGGGACTTTATGGAGGATTCTTCACATAGGTACCATCGATTAGATTCATTTCCAGTCCCTCTCCCCTCTTTAGAGAAGTTGGCGTGAGAGGGCTGAAAATTCCAAGCTTCTAATCACGGCTTGGTCTTTCTGGTGGCCAGCCCCCATCCAGGAGCCATCCAGGAGCCCACCCAGAGTCACCTCATTAGAACAAAAGATGCTCCTGGTGTTCTTATCACTCAGGAAACTACAAGGTCTTAGGAGCTCTGTGCAGAGACCCAGGGGCAGAGACCAACACACATTCTCTTTTACCTCACAAGCATCATAACACCTACTACAATGTATTTAAATTGTCTGTGTATGTGTGTCTCTCTTTCTCTGCTAAAGGGCATGCCCTGAGATTCTGAGTTCTTCAAGAGCAGTAACCTTCTCTGTTTTGTGTTTGTATCCATGTAATTGTGCCCAAAATCTGACCCAAAGCATGAAACAATAAGGGTTGAACTTTTGAACTGGGGAGCATAAACAAGGTTCCCACCTTTAGCAGGTGAAGGTTCCCTCAGCTACCAGCAGATGTCAGGACATGCCTCTGTGGCTTCTGGCCACCAAACTCTTTATCTGAGTCCTGAATCGTAGTGGGTGGTAAAACTACAGGTGAGTCACCGGAGGGGTGCCAAGTAACCCCCTGGACAGCTCCAAGGCCCCATGGTGTCAGGCCACTCAGTAAGGAGCAATATAATCTAGGCTACATAAAGTTGCTCATCATACTCTTCCAGATTCCCTGGAGCATGTTTTCCAAATGCCGAATTTGCGCCTAAATGTGTTAGATGAACTGCAAATATAAGTATCCCAATAAATTAGCTTTCCTTCTGGATTTTAGTATTATATTTCCTTCTGGATTTTAGTATTATATTTAAAAAATATGAATTTTTTAAAAGATACTCTGTTCATGAAAAAAGACATACTAACCATGCATAGAATGCCCAGGATAGCAGAACTAAAAAGCTAGATGAAATATAAAAAAAGTCTTTTTTAATGCATGACTGACCTTGGCTGGCATGTAAGGAACTCCTGGGAGAAAACAGGAGTAAGCAATTGCGAGAGCCATATTTGCCCCGGGAGCATATGCACATTCCTAGTGACCTAGCATCTGTATTTTCATGGGCCCTGGAAGTGAGGGAGCTTCAGCCTGAACAGGGCAAAAATTAAAATCAGAGGACAAGCTGAGCCTCCCTAACCCTCAAACCATTAACATCCTCAGTGGGCAGTAGGTAAACTGAAAAAAAAACCAAAACTGCCAAACTAGGGGACAGTGGGGATACAAGCCTGTCTTAGTCTGGGATCAGAGTAAAGTGAAAAATAAACAAATGAAAATCAGTCTCTCCTGAGAATTCTCTACCCCATACCTCCACTCATATGTATTTACCAAGGGCCATACTCACCTTATCTGTATGGGCCAAAATACTCCAGGATGAAAATTTAAAGTGCTTCTGGTTTGGTGGGATCTATAGGTACCTGGGAAAAGCAAATCTACACTCCCTCTTGAAAAATACCATTAAACCCAGACCCCAAAGATTTCCCACAAAGTTTCAGCATGACTCACAATTTTTTTAAAAGTCTTTAACCACACAAGGAAACAAACTCAGAATCATACCCATAAAGAGCAGAGATATTGCTATTACCAGCTATAAAATATAATTTTATTATGTTTAAAGGTTGGAATAAATTAAAAAGGGAATTAAATATAAGACCAATAAAAAAGTTATTAAAACTAAACAAGCAGATGTGAAAAAGAATCCAATAAAATTTATAGAAAGAAAAAATGTAATGACTGATATTAGAAATCTGTTGGATGAGTTAAATCACAGATTAAAAATGAAAGAAAAAATTAGCATATTAGAAGCTGGGTGTGAAGGAGTTACAAAGAACACAACACAGAAACAAAGAAGTGAAAAATATAAAACAGAGGTTTAAAGACAGGGGACAGTAAGAAAGTCCAAAGCACATCTAATCAGAGTCCCAGAAGGAGACAACAGAGAGAACAGGGGAGAAACAATATTCAAAAAGATCATTGTAAGAATATTCCAGAACTGATAAATGACATCAACTCATAATCAGCAATCCAAATGAACACAAGTAAGATAAATAAAAAGAAAGTCATCATAGTGAAATTTTAAAACACTAAAAACAACGAGAAGACAAAAAGCAGTGAGTCCGCTGAATTGTACACTTAAAAAATGGCTAAAATGGTAAATTTTATGTTATGTATATTTTATCACAAAAAAAGGTTATGAGAAACTTACAAAAGGTCAGCAGTTCTAAATTAAAACCTTCAGCAATCTCTGTAATTGTGGCATGGTAAGCTTCAATGCTGTGGTCTCGGCCAGGCAGGATTCTCCACATACTAATCCTTCAATTTACCCTGGTGTTAGTTTTCTGGCATTTCAAGGGGTCATGAATTTCTCCAGTAAAATTAAACAAGGGAAAGTGTGCAGGATTTATAGGATCCCTTGTTATTTACTTAGATTTATTGTCACTGCTATTTATTTTTTTCCTCCACTCTTCACTTTAGTATATCAGATGACAGCATTTATTATTTGTCTGTGGAGACCATTCTCAGACCAGTGTTTACAGTTTCTGTAGAAAATGCTTTATTAAAAAAAGGGAATGGAAAACTCATCTTGTAGCTCCCAGTGATAGGGCATATTCCATGGAGTCCTTGATTGGCTGATCCAGGGGTGAATGAGCAGACAGAACGTAAACACATTATCATTTAACCGCGTAGAATAGTCAGTGATATATGACATCAATACATAACCGTATATAGAACTGTGAGATAAAGTGTTACATGGATGATGGAGGAAAAAACAAGTGACCAAAGAGAAAAGACACATTACCTACAAAGGATAATAGGCAGAGAGACAGCTGACTTCTCAACAGTAACAGCGGAAGTGAGATGGCAGTGGAATGACTTCTTAAAAGCGCTGAGAGAAAATAATTTTGAGCTTGGTACCTAAGAAACTCTCTTTAAAGAGGAAGTACGCAAGAAAGACATTTTCAGACAAAAACCTAGAGAAGTTACTACCAACAAATCCTTACTAAAGGAACTCCTAAGAATGTTCTTCAAAATGAAGGGAAATTATTTCAGAATGAGGGTCTGGAATTCAAGAAAGAATAATGAGCAAATAAAATGGTAAACATGGGTAAATTTAAACAAATATTGCCAGGATAAAACAATAACATGTAATTTGTGGAGTTAAAAATCAAGATAGAAATGCTAGATGAAAATTGCATACACATGGGGGAAAGTAGCGTGGTGTTAAAATCTTTAAGGTTCTTTTACTGTTCTTGAAGATATCAATTAAATTTAGTATTTGTTAAATTAAATATGCATGTTAAAATTGATAGGGTTACCATAAACTGGTCAGAAACAGTGTATAATTTGAAAAATAGTAGTGGGGAAAAACATTGAAAGAGGGCAAAATAATTCTTATTTAATCCAAAAGAAGGCAAGGCTAGGAAAGAAAGAATGGAAGAAAGAAACCTAGAAATAGTGGGACAAATAAAAAACATAAAATAAGATGGTAGAACATATCAGTAATCATAATCATTGTAAAGAGAATAAACTTCTCTGGTTAAAAAAAAAAGGCTAAACAAACAAATCCATTTAGAAAAGACACCCTAAAATTGAAAAACGAGGAAAGGTTCTTTTTTTTTTAAATTGAAATGTAATTGACATGTACATTGTGTAAGTTTAAAGTGTACAAAAGGTTTTTTTAAAAAAGTTTGCAAAAATATATACCAGGCCAAACTAACTAAAAGAAAGTGGTATAGTTATATTAATATGACACAAAATAGAATTTAAGTCAAAAAAAGTTACCAGAGATAGGAGCTGGCCCCGTGGCCGAGTGGTTAAGTTTGTGCGCTCCGCTGCAGGCGGCCCAGTGTTTCGTTGGTTCGAATCCTGGGCACGGACATGGCACTGCTCATCAAACCACGCTGAGGCAGCATCCCACATGCTAAACTAGAAGGACCCACAACGAAGAATATACAACTATGTGCTGGGGGGCTTTGGGGAGAAAAAGGAAAAAATAAAATCTTTAAAAAAAAAAAAGTTACCAGAGATAAAAAGAGTTGCTATAATTGAAAAGAGCTTTGAGGGCCAGCCCCAGTGGCCTAGTGGTTAAGTTCAGCGTGCTCCACTTTGGCAGCCCAGGCCTGGTTCCTGGGCACAGATATACATCACTTGTCTGTCAGTGGCTTTGATTTACCAGGAATTTATTACAATTGTAAAGGTATGCTTGATAGATAAATAGATACCTACATACATAGATACATATACATAAAACTTTTTTAAGCTCTAAGTTCAATGCTCTAATAAACTTATTAAGTTTTAATAAATTTAGTGTGCTAATAAGTATAGGGCTATAAGGAGGAATTGACAAATGTGTTATAGTAGGATGTTTTAACATGCCCCTCACAATCATTGATATCAAGTATGTAGTTCAACAACTTAAATCACACAGTTAGCGAGCTTGATCTAATGGACTTAAACAGAACACTATGCCAAATCATTTCCAGTACACATAAATATTTTTAAAAATTGACTTGTATTAGGTGATAAAACAAGTCTCAAAACATTTCAAAAAAATAGTATCATACAAATCACATTTTCCTATCACAATATAATTAAGCTAAAGATTAATAACAAAAGAATCCACTTACATTAAACATCCAGAACAGAAAAATTCATGGAGATGGGAGTAGATTAGAGGTTACCAGGGGCTGAGGTGATGGGGGGCAGGGGGCAGGAAATGGAGAGTTATTGTTTAATGGTTAGAGAGCTTCTGTCTGGGATGATGAAAAAGTTTTGAAAACAGATAGTGGTGATGGTTGCACAATATTGTGAATATAATTAATGCTGATGAACCACACATTTAAAGATGCTTCAAGGGGCTGGCCTGGTGGCGTAGTAGTTAAGTTCACATGCTCTACTTCAGAGGCCCAGGGTTTGCGGGTTCGGATCCCAGGCATGGACCTACACACTGCTCATCAAGTCATGCTTTGGCAGCATCCCACATGCAAAATAGAGGAAGATTGGCATAGATGTTAGCTCAGGGCCAATCTTCCTCACCAAAAAAGAAAGAAGGGCGGGCAGCCACGTGGCTGAGTAGTTAAGTCTGCATGCTCTGCTTCAGTGGCCCAGGGTTTCGCCAGTTCAGTTCCTGGGTGCAGACATGGCATTGCTCATTAAGCCCTGCTAAGGGGGCATCCCACATAGCACAACCAGAACAACCTACAGCTAGAATATACAGCTATGTACTGGGGGCTTTGGGGAGAAGAAGAAAAGAAAAAAAAAGAAGATTGGCAACAGATTTTAGCTCAGGTGCGAATCTTTTTAAAAAAAGTTCAAATGGCAAATTTCATGCTATATATATTTTACCAGAATAAAAAAACTAAGAAAAACACCAAAAAGGTAAATAAAAACAAATACATATACATTTGGAAATTTTAAAAAGAATTATTGATGACTCATGGTCAAAGAAGGAACCATAATGGAAACTAGAAAATACTGAAAACCAAAATATTGCATGTCAAATGTGTGGCGTGCAGCAAAAGTAGCACTTATAGAGAAACTGTACATTTAAATAGTATTAATTATCTATTGATATATAAATAATTGCCCCAAAACTTAGTGACTTAAAATAAACATTTATTCTCTCTCTTACTTTCTGTGGGATAGAAATTCAGGAGCAGCTTGGTTGCGTGGTTCTGCCTCAGATCTCTAATGAGGCTGCAGTCATCTGAAGTCTCGACTGG
This sequence comes from Equus quagga, assembly GCF_021613505.1. Lineage (NCBI taxonomy): Eukaryota > Metazoa > Chordata > Mammalia > Perissodactyla > Equidae > Equus > Equus quagga. The sequence continues at coordinate 18,943,007 of NC_060271.1, read as the reverse complement.
GACTGGAGGAGACACATTAAGGTGTCTCAATTACACTGTTGGCAAGTTGGTACTGCCTGTCGGCAGGCCTCCAGCCCTCTCCCCATGGGCCTCTACACAGGACTGCTTGAGTTCACACAACATGGTGGTTGACTTTCCACAGAGTGAAGGACCCAAGGTACTGAGGTGGGAGCCATAGTGCCCTTTATGATCTAGCTTTGAAGTCATACATCGTCACTTCTACCATCATAGAAACCTGCCTTGATTCACTGTGGGAAGAAACTACACAAGGTTGTGAATATTAAGTGGTAAGCATCCTTGAGGACCATCTTGAGGGCTCGCTACTACAAATGGTGAAATATTAAAAGCATTTTTTCTGGGGCCGGCCCTGTTGCCAAGTGGTTAAGTTCACACGCTCCGCTGCAGTGGCCCAGAGTTTCACCGGTTCGGATCCTGGGCGCGGACATGGCACCGCTCATCAGGCCATGTTGAGGCAGCGTCCCACATGCCACAACTAGAAGGACCTGCAACCAAGATATACAACTATGTACCGGGGGGATTTGGGGAGATAAAGCAGGAAAAAAAAAAAAAAACATTGGCAACAGTTGTTAGCTGAGGTGTCAATCTTTAAAAAAAAAAAAAGCATTTTTTCTTTCCCATCAGAAATAAGACGAGAATGCCTGTCATCATCATTTCTATTCAATATTATACCGGAGGTGATGAATTACACATTAAAAAAGAAAAAGATTTTTTTTTTAAAGGATTGGAAAGGAAAAAACAAATTATTTATTTGCACATAATGTGCTCGTCTATGTAGAGAACTTTCCAAAAAACTATATATCATTTACTTGAATTAATAAAAATTTAGCAAATTTGTCAGCTTTATAATCAATATTTGAAAGCCAATTGAATTTCTACACACCAGCAATTAACATAAAGACGTTTTAAAAAGATATCATTGTAATATTTTAAGAATATACCATTAATATATGATATTTTCAAAAACTGTAAAGTACAGGGGCTGGCCCCATGGCCGAGTGGTTAAGTTTGTGTGCTCCGCTGCAGGCGGCCCAGTGTTTCGTTGGTTCGAATCCTGGGCGCGGACATGGCACTGCTCATCAAACCACGCTGAGGCAGCGTCCCACATGACACAACTAGAGGGACCCACAACCAAGAATATACAACTATGTACTGAGGGGATTTGGGGAGAAAAAGGAAAAAAATAAAATCTTTTAAAAAAATTAAAAATTAAAAATTAAAAAAAATTTTAAAAAAAACTGTAAAGTACATAGACCAAATCTAACAACATCTTGGAAAACCCATATGAAAAGAATTAGATAACTTTACTGAAAGACATTAAAAAAGACCTAACTAGGTGGAGAAATATGCCATATTCAGGGAAGGAAAGTTCAATATGTAAAGATATCAACTACCTATAGATGCAACAAGGATATTTATGGAATGTGACAAACATTCCAAAATTTATACGGAAGTGCAAAAGACCAAGAACAGCCAAAACACTCCTGAAGAAGCAGAAGCAGTCATGGGGATGTGCCCTACTGAATACTGTCTTAATATAAAGCTGCAATTTTCGCAGCCAACACATATTTAATGCTTACCATATGCCAGGCGCCATGCTGAGTATTTTACTTTTGTTAACTCATTATTATAGTAATGAAAAACATGTGATTTTGGTGCAAGGATACATAGATAGATCAATGAGACAGAATAGAGAGTGTAGAAATAGGAAATTTGACGTATGGCAGAGCTGGCATTTTGACTACTCATAAATGGCACATAACTATCTAAATGGCAAAAAAGAAAAAAAGGAACATATCTCTCCCCTATATTACACAGAAAAATAAATTCCAAATAGACAAAGGACTTAAACAAATAAGGCAAAAATTATAAACCTTTGGAAGAAAATGTAGCAAAATGTCTTTAAAAACTTTGGGTAAGCAGAAACTGGTGATTGGATAAAGAAGATGTGGTATATATACACAATGGAATACTACTCAGCCATAAAAAAAGACAAAATTGGCCCATTCACAACAACGTGGATGGACCTCGAGGGTATTATGTTAAGCAAAATAAGCCAGTCAGAGAAAGACGAACTCTATATGACTCCACTCATAGGTGGAAGTTAGTATATTGATAAGGAGATCTGATCGGTGGTTACCAGGGAAAAGGGGGGGTGGGAGGAGGGCACAAAGGGGGAAGTGGTGTACCCACAACATGACTAACAAAAATGTACAACTGAAATCTCACAAGGTTGTAATCTATCATAACATTAATAAAAAAAAAAAAAAAACTTTGGGTAAGAAGAATTTCTTAAAGATTAAACAAATGCATACTATTAAGGGAAATGGTTGATAAATTCATCCACATTAAAATTAGCGTCTTTTCATCAAAACACACTAAAGAGAAGAAGAAGACAAACAGCCCAACAGAAAAAGGGGCCAAAGATATTTATAGCAAAGAAAACACTGCTGGCCAATAAGCATACATAAAAATGCTCAACCTCATCAGTTGTCAGAAAAATGCAAACTAAAGCAATGAGATATCATTCATTTTACACCCGCCATATTGAAAAAAATTTAAAAGTTTGACCAGTTGAAGTGTGGAAGATGCAGAGCAATGGGAGCTCTCATCTACTTCTGGTCAGAGTATAAATCGGTACAAATAATTTGAAAAATAGTTTGACATCACCTAGTAAAATTGAACATGTGCATACCCAAATCCCAGAAATTCTACTCTCGGTATATACCCTAGAGAAACCTGTGCACCTGTACACCGGGAGACATGTTCAAGAACTTATATGGCAGCACTGTTCTTAATAGCAAAAACCTGGAAACAACTTAAAATGAATAAATTGTGGTATATTCTTACAATAAGACGCTAAACAAGGGTGAAGTTGACTAGACTTCAGCTATACCACATGATTAATCTCAAAAAGGTACTGTTGAGCAAAAGAAGCAAGTTGCAAAAGAATATACATAGTATGATTCCATTTATATAAAAATCAAAATCAGCCAAAACTGTACAATATACTGTGTGTGTATATATATGTGTGTGCATGTATATATGTGTGTATATATATATATACAGTACAACTATTTAGAAAAAGTAAGAAAATTTAAAAAGTCAGGATAGTGGCCATTCTGTGGGAGAGGGAGGGAATAGCATGAGACAAGGCACTTTAGCAGCTACAAAGCGACTGTTAATATTATTTCTTACGCTTGATGAGCATTCACTTCATTTTTAATATTTTATCACTATGAACAATTGCACAGTAAATATCCTGCTAAAGACTGAATTGTGTTCCCCCTAAACTTGTATGCTGAAGCCCTAACACCACTGTGACTGATTTGGAGATAGGGCCTTGAAAGAGGTAATTCAGGCTCAATGAGGTTGTAGAGGGGGCCCTAATCCAATAGGGCTGGTGTCCTCATAGGAAAAGGAAGCAACAGCAGGGGTACAATGCACAGGGGAAAGGCCGTGTGAGAACGCGAGAGAAGGAGGCTGCCTATAAGCCAAGGAGAGAGGCCTCAGGAGAAACTCACCCTGCCTGCACCCTGACCTTGGACTTCCAGCCTCCAGAACTGAGAGAAAATAAATGTCTGTTGGTTGAGCCGCCCAGTCTGTGGTATTTTGTTACGACAGCCCAAGAAAACTAATGCACACCATTATACATTTGTCTTACGTATATGTGCTCTTACTCATACAGCATCGATTTCATAGGAGTTGGATCACTGGTTGGATGCTTATAATTTTAAAAGATGCTGCCAGATTGCTTTCCAAAAGGAGCTGAAGCAATTTACATTTACATGAGCAATATGTGAGGGTTCCCTTTTCCCCAGAGCCTCTCCAGTAATAGGTGCTACTGATCTTTTCAATATTTACTGGTCCACTGGGTATAAATTAGTATCTCATCGAACTTTACATTTCTCTGACTAACATGAGTTTGAACATCTTTTCAAATGGTTGTGGACCATTGGGATTTGCACGTCTGTGAATTATTTCTTCATGTCTTTTGGCCATTTTTAATTGGATTATTTTTTCTTTCTTGTCAATTTGTAAGAGAATCTTTATATTATAAATATTAATTCTCTATCCATGAGCCTCAAAATTGAAAATAGGTATGCTTTCTAATCTGTTTCTCATCGATTAACCTATTTACAATTTTTTAACCATATAAAAAAGCTTAATTTTTACATAGTCTAATATGTCCATCTTTTCTTTACAGCTTCTGCATTTCCAGCGTTGGCTAGGGAGATCTCCCTCACTCCTAGATTGTTCTTAATATCTCCTATTTTTCTTGCAGTGCTATATGGTTTCATTTTTCTGCCTGCCTTAATTTGCAATTTGATAAAATTTTAAATCTCTATTTGTTCTATGTACTTGGAGCAGACATAATTATCTCTGAAGGGCTGAATGGCAAGATTGACGGTGGGGTGTTCTGCATTGGGAAGATTGCATCCCATGGGTTAGTTCTCTTTGGCCTAGTGTCCCAAATATATTCTACAAATTCTAGTCTCATTAGACAATCTCTGAAAGAAGGATATCTTGGCTGAATAAGTTTAGAAAATGTTGCATATCATACCTCTTTCTTGAAAATTCACGATGCGTGTCAGCATCCTGAGAACTCGAAGGCTCTAAGAAGTCCCGCAACAAACAAGTTTGGTTAACTCTGCTTCACCTAGCACTTCCCAACTTCTCTGCCCTCTTTCCTGTAACATTTCCCATAATGCCTGCCAATATGCTTATCCTCCGAACTAGCAATACCCTCTGGGAGCAGCTTTTGGACTAATAAGATATTTCTCACCAAATTTATTTACAAAATAAACGTCCTGTTGTTTGACAAAGTCATGATCTTATGGGATAAATCTGGAAAGAGCAATTTTGTTATATTGTGACAGGCTGTATTTTGGTTAGCCTCTCCCTGATTGCCATTATTCTTGAAAATGGAGATTATATTAATTATCTATTGTTGTATAACAAATTATCCCATAATTTAGTGGCTTAAAACAACAGTAAACTGTCTTATCTCACAGTTTCTCTGGGTCAGGAACTCAAGAGCAACTTGGCTGGGAATTCTGGGGTCTTATGAGGTTGCAATCAAGATGCTCACTAGGGTTGCGGTCATCTGGAAGCTTGACTGGGGTTATAGGATCTGCTTCCAAGGTGGCAAACTCACATAGTGGCACATAGTGGCAAGCTGGTGTTGGCTGTTGGCAGGAGACCTTAGTTCCTCTCCATGTGGGTGTCTCCCAGGGCTGCTTATTATCCTCATGATACAGTGACTGGCTTCCCCAAAAGCAAGTGACCCAAGAGACCAAAGCAGAAGAGGCAATGTCTTTTATGACCTAGTCTCAGTAGATTCATACTGTCACTTTGGGAGAATTCCATTGATCTCACAAGTCAGCCTTTATTAAATGTGAAAGGAGACAACACAAAGACGTGAATATCACAAGGTGAGAAAAGTTGCTAAGAGGATAGATCTTAAATGTTCTCACCACGCACACGCAAAAGGTAATTATGTGAGGTGAAAGAGGTGTTAACTAACCTTATTGTGGTAATCATTTTTCAATATTTGGTATATCAAATCATCATGTCATATACCTTAAATTTACACAATGTTATGTATCAGTTAAATCTCAATAAAACTGGAAAAAATTAATAATAATAAATAAACATCATGAGGCAAAGATCATTGGGTGCCATCTTGGAGGCTGGCTACCACAGAGATCTTGAACTATTTTGGAAACAAATATTTTCCTCTCAGTTCCATCTCTGACATAGTAATCTGGAAATTAACGTATATGTACAAGTGAATAAGAGAGACTAAAGAATTAAGAAGATTGAGCATTAGTGAAATTCTTGGCAATTTATTATTGCCCAAGAATTCCCTGAAGCCCTGTCTTGACTATACATTGAAGGAAGGCTCTGCCCTCATCTTCTATCAACAGATTATTCATAAACAAAATGAGCTCTGTCTATTCTACATTTGGGCAAATGTGAACCATGGCCTTCAAGTTTGTGGCTGATGAAGCAAAACACAAAACAAAAAAGAGCTTTGTTAGATTCATGGTAGACAGGTTACATGCAAGAGAGAACTCAGCAGGGAGGGCGAAAGGGGTAAAGGGGCATGTATGTATGGTGACAGATGAAAACTAGTCTATTGGTGGTAAACATGATGCAGTCTATACAGAAACTGAAATATAATAATGTACACCTGAAATGTACATGATGTTATAAGCCAAGATTGTTACCGAGCCCAGGTTCGTTTTTGCCCATCACCCAGAAAGCCAAACACTGAGACGACAAGATTGCAGCAGAGAGGGGGTTTAATCACAAGGCAGCCAAGTGAGGAAACAGGAGAATAAATCTCAAATCTGCCTCCTCGAAAATGCAGACTGAGGGATATTTATGGCATAGCGGGCAAGGTGGTCTGAAATGTGGAGACGTGATTGGAGGCGAGGAGAGGTGAGGTAGTTGATGGTCTGCGCAAGCTAGTCAGACTCCATGCCTCTTCACAGGATGCGTGTTCACAAAATGGCGGCAATAGCATGACCTAGGCAGAATTTTTAGGCTGCTGACCTCAAAAGGCCAGACATCTGTGTGGGCTCAGTTGACAGGTTGGTGGTCTCAACCGGCCTGAAGTGGACAAGGGGTTGTAATTCCTGAAAACCAGCTCAAACGCTCATTACCATAGTGATCTAGGCTCCAGGGAGATGTTATCTGCAGGAACCTAGTGGGAGTCAGACAGCATATTGCCTAAACAGCACAGTTAACAATGGGTGGATAAACAGCTAAAAGTTATGATCAGTAATTGCAAAAAGGAAAAAACCTTTAGTTCCTAGCTACTTAATCATCAATGGCCAATGCATTGCTGGTTTCAATATGACCTCAATAAAATTTAAAAAAATTAGAACTCAGAAGAAGCTATCCAGAAACTTAAAACTTAACAACATCTTAATGTCCTCGAGTAAGTTAAGCCTAATAATCCTTCCTTGTAGGAAGCTCTGGGCTTCTGTGTTTTTAAAAAAAAAAATTAAGTGTAGATCATGCTTAATTGTGAGTTTTGTAAACTCCAAATTTTCTCAGGAAGGGTCCTGATAATATCTTCCCATTTAGATTATTTGTTTAAAAATTTTAAATGGGGGCCGGCCCTGTGGCCAAGTGGTTAAGTTCACGTGCTCCACTTAGGCAGCCCAGGGTTTCACCGGTTCGAATCCTGGGCATGGACATGGCACCACTCATCAAGCCATGCTGAGGTGGCATCCCACATGCCACAACTAGAAGGATCCACAACTAAAAATACACAACTAGGTACCAGGGGGCTTTGGGAGAAAAAGGAAAAGTAAAGTCTTTAAAAAAATTTTTTTTAAATAAAGAACTAAGGACCATTTGGTTGCAGAACCTTCAGACTATTCTGACTGATGTACTCTGATTCACACTCACCTATTTATCTTAATTCCACACATTTTATCTCATCCAAATGAACTTGAAATTTAGTCTATGACACCTTCAAAAAGAGAAACTTCCTCTTTTTCTAGACCATAAATTTGTTCATCTAATGCTTGTTCCGCCAAAAGTTCATTTAGCTTCCTCCTTAATAATAACGGCAAGAACTTATATAGTGCCTACTTAGTGCCAGGCACTGTCCTAAGTGTTTTACATATATATTTACTCATAAATCCTAAGGCATAGAGAGATTAAATGATTCTAGCTAGAGGGTCGCAGAACCCAGATGATCTGGCGCTAGATCCTGCGTCTCCTTAGCAAAGTGTTGGTCTAGGATTTCCATGTCAAATTTTACACAAGCAGCATTGGTTACTATGGTGGATTAAAGAAGGCTACAGGGGCCGGCCCTGTGGCCAAGTGGTTGGGTTTGCGCGCTGCACTTCAGTGGCCCAGGGTTTTGCTGGTTCGGATCCTGGGCGTGGACATGCACCACTCATCAAGCCATGTTGTGGTGTCGTCCCACATGCCACAACCAGAAGGACCTACAACTAGAATATCCAGCTATGTGCTGGGGGGCTTTGGGGAGGAGGAGGAGGAGAAGATCAGTAACAGATGTTAGCTCAGGGCCAATCTAAAAAAATAAAAATAAAGATGGCTGCAAATTCTTTGCCACTGTTCCCACTGGGAGGTGAATCTGTTTCCCCTACCCTTGAATCTGAGAGGGCCCTGTGACTTGCTTTGGCTAAAAGAACGTGGAGGGATTGATGCTGTGTAACTTTTGATGCTGGCGTTGAAAGATCTGCAGCACCTGCTCTCCTGCACTTGGAACACGCCCTCTAGGAACCCAGCTGGCATCCTGTGAAAAGCCCAAGCCATGTGGAGAGGCCACGTGAAGGAATACGAGGGACCCAGTAATAAACAGTCCCAAGTGAGCTCCCGGCCAACTGCCAGCACCAACTGCCTATCAGATGAGTGAGCCATCTTTGGATGTTCCGGCCCACTTGAGCCTGGGATCACTGAAGCCCCAGCCAATACCACGAAAGGGAGAAGCACTGCCTAGCTGAGGACAGTCAACTCACAGAATTGCGAGAGATAATAAATAGCTGTGGTAGTTAAGTCACTAAGCTTTAAGAGCATTTTTTATGCAGTGATAGATAACCAAAACAGTTGCCGGTAATAGAAATCTTCCAAAATGAAGTTAAATGGCAGCCAACTAAGGCTTAAGGAAATTGTATCGCCAGGAAGAAATACAAAAACAGGGGCCAATTGTGAAACCCCTAAGGCAAGCTTCAGTCCCAAATACTTTAGCAATAGAAGGAGCAATGCTAAATTGGAACAGTTCTCTGCAGAGGAATCCTCTCCAATCACCCCCCCCAAGAGTATCTCTGAAGGATCCGAGACAAGGAAAATCTCCTGGTGGTCATAACCCAGGAAGACCAGATTCTCTAACCAAGGAATTCACTTTCTGGAAGGAACTGACTGCTACATAGGGCTACACAGGTTGTTCAGTGCACGACTGCTGGAGGCACCATTCACATAAACTATTATATGAATGGTACCCTCTAGAGTTGTAAATGGGGTGACCTGGTCAGGAAAATGGGTTAATGAATGAATGTCTCTGAAATTTGCAAGCCTCACCGTATTCTCTCCATCCGGGTATGGAGTATATTTGCACATGGTATCTTATTTCCTCCCTTTTTTAAAGGAGAGATTTAATTGAGGTGTGTTTTAGTTTGCTAGGGGTGTACCGCAGACTGGGCAGCTTAAACAACAGAAGTTTATTTTCTCATCTTTCTGAAGGCTGGAAGCCTTAGATCAAGTTGTTGACAGGGTTGGTTTTTTTCTGGGGCCTCTATCTTTGGCTGTCTTCTCCTGTATTTTCCCTCTGTACCTGTCTGTGTCCAAATTTCCTATTTTACAGTCATGTGTCATTTAATGATGGGGATAAGTTCTGAGAAACACATTGTTAGGCGATTTCACTGCTGTGTGAACATCATAGAGTGTCCTTACACAAACCTTGACGGTATAGTCTACTGCACACCTAGGCCATACAGTATAGCTGATTGCTCCTAGGCTGCAAACCTGTACAGCATGTTCCTGTACTGAATACTGTAGGCAACTGTAACACAATGGTAAGTATTTGTGTATCTAAACATATCTAAACATAGCAAAGGTACATTAAAAATTAATATAAAAGATTAAAAATGGTACAGCTGTATATACAATGGAATACTACTCAGCCATAAAAAAGAACAAAATCGTCCCATTTGCAACAACATGGATAGACCTTGAGGGAATTATGTTAAGTGAAATAAGCCAGGTAGAGAAGGACAATCTCTGTACGACTCCACTCATATGAGGAATTTAAACATGTGGACAAAGAGAACAGATTAGTGGCTACCAGGGGAAAGGTGGGGTGGGGAGTGGGCACAAAGGGTGAAGGTGTGCACCTACAACACGACTGACAGACAATAACGTACAACTGAAATTTCACAAGATTGTAACCTATCATTAACTCAACAAAAAAGAAAAAAAAATGGCATAGCTGCATAGGGCACTTACCATGAATGGAGCTTGCAGGACTGGACGTTGCTCTGGGTGAGTCAGTGAGTGGTGAGAAAACGTGAAGGCCTAGGACGTTACTGGACACTACTGTAGACTTTATAAACACTGTGCACTTAGGCTACACTAAATTTATAAAGAAGCGTTTTTCTTTCTTCAATAATAAATTAACCTTGGCGCCAGCCTGGTGGCACAGCGGTTAAGTTCGCATTTTCTGCTTTGGCAGCCCAGGGTTCACCGGTTTGGATCCCGGGTGTGGACCTACACACTGCTTGGCAAGCCATGCTGTGGCAGGCATCCCACATATAAAGCAGAGGAAGATGGGCACAGATGTTAGCTCAGGGCCAGTCTTCCTCAGCAAAAAGGGGACCATTGGCAGCCAGTGTTAGCTCAGGGCCAATCTTCCTCAAAACAGAAACAAAAACAGAAACAATTAAAAATAATAGTAATAAATCAACCTTGGCTTACTGCAACTTTTTTCCTTTATAAACTTTTTGATTTTTTTAAACTTTTTGACTCTTTTGTAATAACTCTTAGCTTAAAACACAAATACATTGTACAGCGGTACAAAAAGATTTTCTTTCTTTATATCCTTATTCTGTAAGCTTTTCTGTATTTTTAAAATTTTTTTACTTTTAAACTTTTTTGTTAAAAACTAAGGCACAAACACATACATATTAGCCTAGGCCTACAAAGGGTCAGGATCTTCGATATCACTGTCTTCCACCTCTACATCTTGACCCACTGGAAGGTCTTCAGGGGCAATAACACGCATGGAACTGTCATCTTCTATGATAAAAATGCCTCCTCCTAGAAGACCTCCTGAAAGACCTGCCTGAGGCTCATCTTAGGAGGTGTCACTCTTTTCAGAAATATGTCCATGGTGGTTTGCTTGGTTTGTTTTTTTTCCGTCAAACACTTCACTATAGATTTGCTTGTAAGCAGATAATGCCCCATGAACACTCCTCTCTACTAATGAATACCTTGCGGTGTTGGGGGTTCATGTTTTCACACTTTTTAAGGAGCTCGTTGAGGTCTACAAGAGTTTCTGCTAAACCCTTCAGTGTGAATTTTCTTGGAGGTTCTTCTTTTCTTACTTCCCCTTTTCTCTTGCCTCTTCTTCAGCTATGCATTCCTGTTCCAGTTCCAACAACCCCTCATTAGTCAGTTCCTCAGGAACCACCCGTAGGAGCTCCTCAGTGTCATCCTCATCCACACCCAGGTTAAGTTGTTTGCCATCTCAACCACAGCCTCATTGACTTTTGCAACCTCCTCATCCTTGGAAAACCCTTTGAAGTCATGGATGAACCTCTTGAGTGTCTTCTTCTAGATGCCATTCATACACTCCTTGGTGACATCACCCCAGGCCCAAGAAAGGTTCTTGATGCAGTCATAGATGTTGTAATCCTTCCAGAATTGCATCAGTGCCTGCCTCAGTTGCAGCAACAGCCTCAGCAAAGGTCCCTCTCAGGTAGTAAGCCTTAAAAGCTGCTATAACTCCTCGATCTATTAGTTGGATCAAAGAGGTGGTGTTTAGAGGAGAAACACCACTTTGATAATTGGAATGAAGATCACCAATAAAAGGAGGATGTCCAGGAGCATCACCAACAATAAGCAAAATCTTGAAAGGTATGTTATTCTCCCAAAAGTACTTCTCCATTTCGCTGGCATAGCGATTCAGGAGGGCATCTTGGAAGAGGAGTTGGGTCACCCATGACTCTTATTGCTCCTGTAGTCCACTGGCAGTGTGTGCTTATTGATATGCTTGAAGACCCTGGGATTCTCACTGTGCCAGATCACAAAGGGTTTCAATTTGTAGCCTGCAACATTGCCCCTGAGCAAGACTGTTATCCTGTCCTTAAAAGCCTTGAAACGTGGCATTGACTTGGCCTCCTTAAGGATAAAAGTCCTTTCAGGCATCTGTTTCCAGAATAAGGAGTTTTCATTCATATTGAATATTTGCTCTGGCAGGTAATTTTCCTCCACACCAGCTTATCTAGAGTTTCCAAAAATTCTTCAGCTGCCTTCACATCAGCACTCACCACTCACTTTCACATTATGTATGAATAACAATTTTTGAATTGCTTAAACCACTCAGAGCTAGCAGTAAATTCAACATCGTAGTCAGGTCCAGCCTTTTCTTTCAACATCACAAACAATCTTTTTGCTTTGGCCATGATTGTTAAGGTGCCAAGAGAGATACTTCTGGGTCTGGTCTTCAGTCCAGGCCATCAGAAGTTTCTCCACGTCTGATGTAGGCCCTTCTCAAATTCTGTTAGTCTCATTGCCTTCAATGAACCAGATAGAAATTTTTCAACTCCATTATAACCTTATGGGGCCATCGTCTTATATGCGGTCCATTGTTGACCTAAACATCAGTATGCAGTGCGTGACTATATGTGTATAGTTTTTATGTCTTTGAATTCCTTCCTCTACATTGTTCCAAATTCTTTGTTAGCTAAAGTTTTGTCTCCAAATTTGCCTCACAGCCCTGTAAGCTATTAGGGCTATGGCTACAGCCTTAATTAATCCCTTAAATCTTGTGTCTCTACTGAGACTCAAAGTAAACAAACAAGCCTGATTTAACTGTGCACTTGCTGCTCCTCGGTGGCAAACTCTTGAAATTTAAGCTCCTAGATTCCCTCTTGGATTCTGCCAAAATTCTCTAGGCAACTTCCGTAATTTACTCGGCATGTGTTCCCGAATGCAGTGGAATCCTCTTTTTGTCCTCCTAAGCTCCTCCCTCTCTTCTGATCACAGACCTGTGATCTCCCTGGGATGGAGCATAACCCAAGACAGGTTAATGAGAATTTTCCCTGAGATTTTTCAAAGCGGAGTTGGGAGAAAGATGCTCCTGTCCTTTCTGGTTAAAAGACTGTGGTTACGTAAGTCTGGAACTCCTGGCAGCCACAGATGCAGCTTAATAATGAAGTCAGATTTCTCTTCCACAGCAATTCTACCATCTATTAATAAAATTTTCTAACAGCTTGTTGAGATACAACTCACATAACAGAGACAAAGGCCAGTGAAATTCTTTATTATACAACAGGCAATATTCACCCTTTCGCCCTATTCACAGGTTCTGGGTGGGGATTATGAAGTGCATATTTTTAGGGGCCCTTATTTAGTCTACCACATAGGATGATAACAAAACATACCTCATAGGGCTTTTTTGAGCATTAACAGAGTTAGCACATGTAAAATTTGTACACAGACAGCTCTCAATAAATGATGGCTATTGTTTCTGTTATTATTTGTTTCTGTATTGTATCTTGTTGTACTCTGGCCATCTCATTCTGAACACCCTTCTTATTTTGAGAGAGGGTCCCACTTATGGGCCTCAGTGGGAGGCAGAAGCCCAACTTGTATTACAGAAGTTTGAAGGGAGACACGTATTTGCCTTCCTTCTCTCTTATCGCCTAGGCCATGGGCCAATAACCCAGGCTTGAGTAATAAGACGTTCATGCCTGGGATGCTGGAGTCTTGTAAAGATTCAATTTGAGATCATTAGGGCTGCAGCAATGGGGTCAAGAGTCTGGCAGCAACAAATGTCCGGTGTTCATGTGGTGGTCATACTTTTCTTGTGGTGAGAGATGATCAAAGCTGTCTAGCTTTTTTTGGCCAGACAAATGGCTTTCTGTTCATTTTCCAAGCCTGCTTCTCTTGTTTCCCCTTCCTTTCTGTGAGCTCCATAATATCATTCTGATAAATTCCTTTTCTGACCAAGTTAGCCACTTTTGGCTTCTATTGTTGCAAGCAACAACACAGTGGCATTCTGTTGGAATTCTAGTGGTCTGCTGTTTGTGGCGGTTAACTACCTGCGATTGTTTGACTTCTAAGTGGTGTGCCCCCTGAGATGAGACATAACAACTTAATTAGAACAATTTCACAAGCTGAAACATGTAAGCTAGAGTTAACAGATTATTTTCTGTCATCTACAGCGAGAAAGGGAAAATTCTGGTTTAGTTTTCCTAGTTCAAAGCAAATTTTAAAATTCAGAACAGTAATAAAATGCGGCAGGAAGCCTTTCTGTCTGTATCTGGCACTCTGGGACTGTTGAAAACCTGGCTCAAAAAACGTGCTAATTTTCAGCAAACAGTACAGAGACAACTGGATATCCACAAGCAAATAAATGAAGTTGGACCCTTACCTCACACTATACACAAACGTTCACTCAAAATGAATCATAGACTTAAATGTGAGAAGTAAAACTTTGAAACTCCGAGAAGATAAGTAGAAATAGATCTTTGTGACCGTGGGTTAAGCAATAGTTTCCTAGATGCAGCATCAAAAGCACAATTGATGAAAGAAAAAATAGATAAGTTGGGCTACCTCAAAATTAAAAATTTTGTGCTGCAAAAAATACCACCAAAAAAATAAAAAGACGACCCACAAAATGGGAGAAAAATTTGCAAAATTGTGTATCTGACTTGTCCAGGATAATATAAAGAACTCTTACAACTCAGTAGTAACCAAGACATATAGTTCAATCAAAAACTGGGCAAAGGATTTCAATCGACACTGCTCAAAAAAAGATATACAAATGTCTAATAAGCACAGGAAAAGATGCTCAGCATCACTCATCATTGGTCATTAGAGAAATGCAAATCAAAACAACGATGAGATACCGTTTCATACCCACGTGAGATCATCCTGACGTCTGGGGAGGTAGAGGAGAAAGGACCTTGAGTTCAACCAATGACTCATGGCCAACCAATAGCCAATGATTCCATCAATCGTGCTTACATAATTTAACCCCAATAAAAATTCTGGACACTGAAGCTTGGTAGAACTTCCTGGTTGACGAACACATTGATGTGCCCTGATTCCATAGGAAGAGAGTATAGAAGCTCTGAACTTGGGGACCCTCCTTGTCTTCTGTGTCTCTTCATTTGGCTGGTCCTGACTTGTATTCTTTATAATAAAACTGTAATTATAAGTGTAGCACCATCCTGATTTGTGTGAGTCATTCTACGAAATTATCAAAACTAAAGGGGTTGTGGGAACTGCAAATTTGTAGTCAGTTGGTCAGAAGTGCAGTTGGCCTGGGAATGACTGAAGTGCGGCTGGCATCTGAAGTGAGGGCGGTTTTGTTGGGAAGCATACGCTTTAATTTGAGTTCTGCACTAACTCTGATGGTTAGTGCCAGAATGTTATTGCAGTACGCTAGTTGATGTCACAAGATTATCTTATATGGCAAAAGCTATAATTAAGTTAAGGATCTTGAGATGGGGAGTTTATCCTGGATTATCTAGGTGAGCCCTGAATCCAATCACATATATTCCCATAAGAGAGAGGCAGAGAGATTTGACACAGATGGAAAAGGAAAAGGCAATGTGACCATAGAGGCAGAGACTGGCGTAATGCAGCCACAAGCTAAGGAATGCTGGCAGCCACCAGAAGTTGGAAGAGGCAAGGAACAGATTCTACCCTAGAGCCTTCACATGGAGAACAGCCCTACCAACGTCTTGATTTTAGCCCAGTGAAAGTAACTTCAGACACCTGACTTCTAGAACTGTGAGAGAATAAATTCATATTGTTTCAAGCCACTAAGTTTTTGGTTATTATTTACAGCAGTCATAGGAAACTAACACATCCCATTTACGGCTGAAACTGAGGGCCAGAGAGGTGAAGAAATTTTCCCAAAGTCCTGCAACAAAGCCAGATTAACATCCCATCAGCTCTCTGGCTCCAGAGCCTATGCTCCTAATGGCGACACTATCACGCAACTAACAGAAAGAAGATTCTCACTGCTCACCATCCTGCTGTGGTTGCCACGTTCACTTCTTCACGACTTCTGAAGGTCTGCTCCTTGCAACCTCACCCCTAGGCTGATTTCTACCTTTTAACCTCTTTCAGGTTAAAGGAAACAAAGGCATCCCCTGCATACCTCAGGAAATGGGGGTTCCCTGTTGTAAAGATTCATCAATAAGAAGCATAAAAACCATCTTGGGCTGTACCACCAGGCCGAGTGGAACTGAACCCTTGTTCTTTGCCTTTCAGGATACAGTAATGGCTCTGGTGAACAAAGCAACTCCAGTCATCACTCCCCGCCCCACATGCAGGTGGACAACCACTGCTTACCACCCAAGTCGTTCCTCTGTTCTCCGGGCACAGTGCCTCTCTGTCCTTGCCCCTGCTTCTTCCTACTGATGGCTTCTGTCTCTATTTTCCTTCTGTCTCCCTCCTGATTTCTTCTTTCTCGTAGATACTACTACCTCATGGCTTCTGCTTAGTGCCTTTTCTTTCTGTGTCTCCACTACTGTTTCATTCATAGCCGAATGCCTCAAAAAGGAAATGTTTAGGTTGGTCAAGCACTATCTGATATGGTGCCCTTTTTGGTCAGAGTTCTCATTCTAGACCACTTTATTGTGTTTAGATTCCACTCAATATATTCAAAAGAGTTACATCATGGGGGCTGGCCCCGTGGCCGAATGGTTAAGTTCGCGCGCTCCGCTGCAGGTGACCCAGTGTTTCGTTGGTTCGAATCCTGGGCGTGACATGGCACTGCTCATCAAACCACGCTGAGGCAGCGTCCCACATGCCACAACTAGAAGGACCCACATTGAAGAATATACAACTATGTACCGGGGGGCTTTGGGGAGAAAAAGGAAAAAAATTTAAAAAAAAATTTTTAGAGAAAAAAGAGTTACATCATGGGTTTTAAAATTTTTTCAATGTTGATATTTTCAATATGCTGGAAATCCTATCCTTCGTAATGGTTAATCTTAGAATGAAAATATTTAAATGTCAACTGAAAAATATGCAAGAGTGTACACAGTTTTTCAAAACTGTTTTAGAGGATAGGCAAGCAAAGCAGTTGGCTCATTGCCCAACTTCTTTCTTCATTGGAGTCCGACAGCAAATCAAGAGAAGAAAGATTGGGAGTTGAAAAATAAAGGAAAACTAACTGAAGACAAGTGCCAGCATAGAGGGAAACTTTCTGACTTTATTAACAATAAGAGCTGTGCTAAGCATTTGAGATACATTATCTCAGTTAATTCTGATAATTAACCTGTGATGTAGGTTTGTTTTACAAGTGGGCAAACTGAGGCTCCGAAAGGTTGTGTGACTGGCTTAGGCTTACACAAAGTGGTCAATAACAGAACCGGGATTTGAACCTGTATCTGCCTGATTCCCGGGTGTGTGTTTTAACCACATCACTCTGCTGTATGGCAGAGAGGACAGAGGCATCCACTGTCTCTCATCTCTGGTGATGGGAGTAGCTGCACCAGCAACAGCCAGCAGCTGTGGCGGTCAGGACCACGCCAGCAGAGAGAAGACACAGGAGTAGCTCAGGGAGGGGTGGCGAGAAGACCCAAAGCACGGTGGTACCTGCTGCCAACACTCAACAGCTTCTGTGAGCCAGCAAAGGAAGCCGGAGTGACCTCTGGTGGCCTAAGCAAAGTCACCATTGACATTCCATCTTGAGAGCTGGGAAGGGAGTCCCCGCTGTCCTGCGCTGTCTTGGGAGGTGGAGGGCAAACAGTTGTTACCAGAGTATTCCCCTTTTGTTCCACGCTCCTTTGACATTCACAGTATTCAGCTACATCCCTCTCTGTTTTTCTTTTATTTGTTATCCTCTACCAACTTTCTATTCACTCCGCCTCAGAAATGACATAGTATTGTGGCTAAGTTCACGGACACTGGCCCCAGACTTTTTGAATCCTGGCCCTACTCCTTACAAGATGTGTGATTTTGGACGAATCACATAAATTCTCCATATCTTAGTTTCCCTTTAAAAATCCTGCCATGTAAATTTGGATACTTCTGATCCGTTCTTTTTGATAACTGCATCAAATGCACCATACTTCACTCGATCACTGCTTGAATGATGAACATTCTCTTTAATCTTTAATTGTGAACAATGCTGCAATAAACATCCTTGTAGATACATTCCAGTGCTTTTCTTCTAAAGGATGTCTATCGAGAAGTGGGATTTGTAGATGAAAGGGTATGTTTTTATTTATTTGTTTGTTCATTTGTTTTTATTTATTTATTTTGGTGAGGAAGATTGGCCCTAAGCTAAAATCTGTGCTAATCTTCCTCTACTCTATGTGTGGGATGCTGCCACAGCTTGGCTTGATGAGCAGTGTGTAGGTGCGTGCCTGGGATCCAGGCCTATGAACCCTGGGCTGCTGAACCGGAGCACATGAACTTAATCACTACACCACCAGGCCAGCCCCAAAAGGATACCTTTTTTTTTTATTTTTAATAGATGTTGCTGGAATGCTTTCTGAAAAGGCCATGCCAATTTACAGCAAAATATAATAATGCCTCTTTTTCAGCAATAAATATTATCTGAATTTGGGCCGGCCCTGTGGCTGAGTGGTTAAGTTCTCGTGCTCCACTTTGGTGGCCCAGGGTTTCGCCGGTTCGGATCCTGGGTGCAAACATGGCACCACTCATCAGGTCATGTTGAGATGGCGTGCCATATAGCACAACCAGAGGCACTCACAACTAGAATTTACAACTGTGTATCGAGGGACTTTGGGGAGGAGAAGAAGAAAAAAATATATATATTATCTGAATTTTTAAATTTTCGCATTCCGACAAGTATAAAGTGGTATCTCATTGTTACTTTAGTTTGCATTTCCCTGGCTATTAGTGAGACAGCACTTTTCATATGCTTCCTGTCTATCAGATTTGTTCTTCTGTGAATTACTTCTTCACGTCCTTTGTCCATTTTTCTCTAGGGTTGTCAGTCTTTCTTGTTCGTTTGTAGGAATTCCTCTAATGTTATAAATATTAACTCCTTTCTCTCTATTGCATTTTTTCACCAGATTTGTTGCCTGTTTTATAAGTTCATTAAAAAGTTTCATTTAGTCAAGTAGTTCTTTCTTTTCTTTTCCAACAACTGAGTTTGCTGCCTTTGTCTACCTCATACCTAGGTTGTATATATGGTCTCCACATTTTCATTCCTTTTTTTAATGTATACAAAATAAAAATAGTTGCTTTGTTTTCAAACCTTTTCCGGGGTCCGGCCCTGTGGCCAAGTGGTTAAGTTCGCGTGCTCTGCTTCGGGGCCCAGGGTTTTGCTGGTTCAGATCCTGGGCATGGACATGGCACTGCTCATCAAGCCATGCTGAGGCAGCATCCCACGTGCCACAACGAGAAGGACCCACAACTAAAAATATACAACTATGTACTGGGGGGCTTTGGGGAGAAAAAGAAAAAAGAAAATCTTTAAAACCTTTTCCTCTTTAAATTATGTAAACATATTCAAATTTTATCAAAATGATTTGAGCACCTGCAGTTTAAACAGATACTTTATCAGCACAGTTGTCTTTTTTTCCCCAGATTTATTGAGGTGTGATTCACAAAAACTGTATATATTTAGGTTGTACAACATGATTTTTTTAAGTGTACAACATGATAATTTTTTTACTAATTTTATTTTTGCAGTAACATTGGTTTATAACATTATATAAATTTCAGGTGTACATCATAATATATTTCGAATTCTGTGTGGATTACATCATGTTCACCACCCAAAGACTAATTGCAATCCATCATCACACACATGTGCCTAACCACCCCTTTCACCCTTCTCCCTCCCCCTTCCCCTCTGGTAACCACCGATCCAATCTCTGTTGCTATGTGTTTGTTTGTCGTTGTTTTTGTCTTCTACTTATGACTGACATCATATCGTATTTGACTTTCTCCCTCTGACTTATTTCACTTAGCATAATACCCTCAAGGTCCATCCATGTTGTCACAAATGGCCAGATTTCATCATTTCATATGGCTGAGTAGTATTCCATTGTGTATATATACCACATCTTCTTTATCCATTTGTCACTTGATGGGCACCTAGGTTGCTTCTAAGTCTTGGCTCTTGTGAATAATGCTGCAATGAACATAGGGGTGCACGTATCCTTATGCATTTGTCTTTTCAAATCTTTGGATAAATCCCCAGCAGTGGGATAGCTGGATCATATGGTAGATCTATTCTTAATTTTCTGAGGAAATTCCATACTATTTTCCATAGTGGCTGTACCAGTTTGCATTCCCAGCAGCAGTGTACGAGTGTTCCCTGCTCTCCACATCCTCTCCATCACTTATTGTTTCCTGTCTTGTTAATTAAAGCCATTCTGACAGCAGTGAGGTGATATCTCATTGTAGTTTTGATTTGCATTTCCCTGACAGTTAACGATGTTAAACATTTTTTCCTATGCCTGTTGGCCATCTGTTTATCTTCTTTGGAGAAATGTCTGTTTAGATCTTTTGCCCGTTTTTTAATTGGGTTGGTAGTTTTTTTGTTGTTGAGCTGTATGAGTTCTTTGTATATTTTGGATATTAACCCCTTATCTGATATATGGTTTGCAAATATATTCTCCCAATTGTTAGGTTGTTTTTTAGTTTTGTTGATGGTTTCCTTTGCTGTGCAGAAGATGGTTAGTTTGATGCAGTCCCATTTGTTTATTTTTTCTGTTGTTTCCCTTGCCTAGTCAGACATGGTATTTGAAAAAATGTTGCTAAGACCAATGTCAAAGAGCATGTTGGCTATGTTTTCTTCTAGAAGTTTCATGATTTCAGATCTTACATTCAAGACTTTAATCCATTTTGAGTTGATTTTTGTGTATGGTGTAAGATAATGGCCTACTTTCATTCTTTTGCATGTGACTGTCCAGTTTTCCCAACACCATTTATTGAAGAGACTCTCTTTTCTCCACTGTATGTTCTTGGCTCCTTTGTCAAAAATTAGCTGTCCATGTATGTGTGGGTTTATTTCTGGGCTCTCGATTCTGTTCCATTGATCTGTGTGTCTGTTTTTGTGCCTGTACCATGCTGTTTTGGTTACTATACCTTTGTACTATAGTTTGAAGTCAGGCAATGTGACACTTCCAGCTTTGTTCTTTTTTCTCAGGAATCCTTTGGCTATTCAGGGTCTTTTGTTGTTCCATTTAAATTTCAGGATTCTTTGTTCTATTTCTGTAAAAAATGTTGTTGGAACTTTGACAGGGATTGCACCGAATCTATAGATTGCTCTAGGAAGTATGGACGTTTTAACTATGTTAATTCTTTCAATCCAAGAGCACAGAATATCTTTCCATTTCTTTCTGTCTTCTCTAATTTCTTTCAACAATATTTTATAGTTTTTGGTGTACAGATCTTTCACCTTTTTGGTTAAGTTTATTCCTAGGTATTTTATTCTTTTTGTTGCAGTTGTAAACGAGATTGTATTCTTAATTTCTCTTTCTGCTACTTCATTGTTAATGTATAGAAACAAAACTGATTTCTGTACATTGATTTTGTATCTTGCAACTTGACTATATTCATTTATTATTTCTAAAAGTTTCTGAGTAGATTCTTTAGTAGGGTTTTCTACATATAAAATCACGTTGTTTGCAAATAGTGACAGTTTCACTTCTTCTTTTCCAATTTGGATCCCTTTTATTTCTTTTTCTTTCCTGATTGCTTTGGCTAGGACTTCCAATACTATGTTAACAAGAGTGGTGAAAGTGGGCATTCTTGTCTGCTTCCTGTTATTAGATGGATAGCTTTCAGTTTTTCTTCATTGAGAACGATATCAGCTGTGGGTTTGTCATATATGGCCTTTATTATGTTGAGGTATTTTCCATCTATACCCATTTTATTTAGAGTTTTTATCATAAATGGATGCTGTATCTTGTCAAAGGCTTTCTCTGCATCTATTGAGATGACCACGTGATTTTTATTCTTCATTTCGTTGATGTGGTGCATCACATTGATTGATTTGCAGATGTTGAACCATCCCTGCATCCCTGGAGTAAATCCCACTTCATCAGAGTGCATGATCTTTTTAATGTAGTGTTGTATTCAATTTGCTATAATTTTGTTGAGGATTTTTGCATCAACGTTCATCAGTGATGTTGGCCTGTAATTTTCTTTTTTTATGTTGTCCTTGTCTGATTTTGGTATCAGGATGATGTTGGCTTCATAGAATGAGTTAGGAAGCTTCCCCTCCTCTTCAATTTTTTGGAAGAGTTTGAGAAGGATAGGTATTAAGTCTTCTTTGAATGTTTGGTAGAATTCACCAGGGAAGCCATCTGGTCCTGGACTTTTATTTTTGGGAGGCTTTTGATTACTATTACTATTTCTATCTCCTTACTGGTGATTAGTCTATTCAAATTCTCTACTTCTTGATCCAGTTTTGGAAGGTTGTATGATTCTGAGAATTTATCCATTTCTTCTAGATTATCCAATTTGTTGGTGTATAGCTTTTCATAGCATTCTCTTATAATCTTTTGTATTTCAGAGGTGTCTTTTGTAATTTCTCCTCTTTCATTTCTGATTTTATTTATTTGAGCCATCTTTCTTTTTTTCTCAGTGAGTCTAGCTAAAGATTTGTTGATTTTTTATCTTTTCAAAGAACAAGCTCTTGGTTTCATTGATGTTTTCTACT
The DNA here is from genome assembly GCF_021613505.1 of Equus quagga. NCBI lineage: Eukaryota > Metazoa > Chordata > Mammalia > Perissodactyla > Equidae > Equus > Equus quagga. The sequence goes on along the minus strand of NC_060271.1, from coordinate 18,920,611 downwards.
GCTTTTTTAGTCTCTATTTCATTTATTTCTCTCTGATTTTTATTATTTCCTTCCTTCTGCTGATTTTGGACTTTGTTCTTTTTCCAGTTCCTTTAGGTGCACTGCTGATTGTTTATTTGGGATTTTTCTTGTTTGTTGAGGTAGATCTGAATTGCTATAAACTTCCCTCATAGAATGCTTTTGCTGTATCCCATAGATTTTGGCATGTCATATTTTCATTTTCATTTGTCTCCAGGTATTTTTTATTTCTCCTTTGATTTCTTCATTGACCCAATCATTGTTCAGTAGCAGTTTGTTTAATCTCCACATATTTGTGGCTTTTCTGATTTTCTTCCTGCAGTTGATTTCTCATTTCATACTTTTGTGGTCAGAAAAGATGCTTGGTATTGTTTCGATCTTCTTAAATTTATTGAGACTTGTTTTGTGGCCTAATATGTGGTGGATCCTGGAGAATGTTCCATGTGCATTTGAAAAGAATGTTATTCTGCAGTTTTTAGATGGAACGTTCTATGTATATGTACTAAGTCCATCTTGTCTAATGTGTCATTTAAGACCAATGTTTCCTTATTGATCTTCTGTTTGGATGATCTATCCATTGGTGTAAATGGAGTGTAAATGTCCCCTACTATTATTGTGTTACTGTTTATTTCTCCTTTTATGTCTGTTAATAACTGCTTTATATATTTAGGTGCTCTTATGTTGGGTGCATAGATATTTACAAGAGTTATATCCTCTTGTTGGATAGTTCCCTTTGTCATTATGTAGTGCCTTTCTTTGTCTCTTATTACAGTTTTTTTTTTAAAATCTATTTTGTCTGATATAAATATTGCTACCCTTTCTTTTCTTTGCCATTTTCATGGAGTATGTTTTTCAATCCTTTCACTTTCGGTTTGTGAGTGTCTTTAGGTCTGAAGTGTGTCTCATGTAGGCAGCATATATATGGGTCTTGTTTTTTTATCCAGTTGGCCACCCTGTGCCTTTGGATTGGAGCATTTAGTCCACTGACATTTAAAGTAGCTGTTGATAAATACGTATTTATTGCTATTTTGTTATTTTTTTTCTGGGTGTTTTAGTAGTTTTTCTCTGTTCCTTTCTTCTTCTCTTGCTCTCGTCCCTTGTGATTTTATGGCTTTCTTTAGTAATATGTTTGATTTCCTTTCTCTTACTTATTTGTTTTTTTATTATAGGTTTCTGGTTTGTGATTACCATGAGGTTCATATAAAATATTCTACATATAAAGCAATCTATATTGAGTTGACAGTCTCCTTAGTTTGACCTCTTTCTAAAAGCTCTACTCTTTTACTCCCCTCCTCCCACATTTTATGTTCTTGACATCATATCTCATATCTTATGTTGCGTGTGTCTACCCATTACTCTCCTATCATTGAAATAGGTGATTTTAGTACTTTTGTCTTTTAACCTTCATATTGTCTTCATAGGTGGTTGATCTGCTACCTTTACTGTATTTTTGCCTTTACCAGTGATTTTATTGCATTTTTTAAAAAATAATTTTCTCATTCCTATTTGTGGTCTTCTCTTTCCCACTTAAATAAGCGTCTTCAGCATTTCTTGTAGAACTGGTTTCTTGGTGATAAACTCCTTTCATTTTTGCTTGTCTGGGAAAGTCTTTATCTCTCCTTCCGTTCTGAATGACAATGTGATGATTTAACACGTATAAATTGTGAAATGATTCTCACAATTAAGTTAATTAACATATCCATCACTTCACATAGCTACCTTTTTTCTATGTATGCTGAGAACACTTAAAATCTACTCTCTTAGCAAATTTCAAGTATGCAATAGAGTATTATTAACTATAATCACTGTGTTGTATATTAGATCTCCTCTTACATTTTCTTCTAAGATTTTTATTATTTTATTTTATGTTTACATTTAAATGTAAATATTTAAACCATCTTTTGAAATTGTATAGACAGGGGTCAGATTATTTTCTTCCATATATGGAACCAGTTTAACAGCCTCATTTACTAAAGGAATTGTGTTTTTCCCTCTGACCATGACAAATGACACTACTGTCATATGCTGAACTCTTTTCTACACGGAGATCTAGTTCTAGATTTTCCATTATTTTCCACTGATGTATTTTTATGCCGACATTATATTAATTTAAGTACAGCTGTTTCATGAGTGTTCTGATAGCTGGTTAAGTAGGCAGTCCCCCTTCACTGTATTTCTTTTTCATATTTTCCTTGGTTATTCTAGGGAATATATTCTTCCATATGGATTTAAGGTCATTTTAACAATTCAATACAATAAATTTCCAAAAAACTGCCTGCCAGAATTCTAACTGGAATTGTATTAAATATAAATAATTTAAAAATTTTTTTATATTTATAACATTATTTTCTTATTCAAGAACAAATAACTTTCTACTTGTCCAGCTCTAATTTTATGTAGTTCAATAACATTTTATCATATTCTTCAAATAACCTATGACTTTGTTCCAGTTATTCTTGGGGTTGTTTTGTGTTTGGCAAAACACACATAATACAAAATTTATCATCTTAACTACTTTTAAGTATACAGTTCAGTGGTATTAAGTACATTCGCATTGCTGTGCTGCCGTCACCACCATCCATCCCCATAATTATTTTCATCTTATAAAACTGAAACCTATTAACAATATCTTCCCATTCTCCCTCCCCTCTACCCCTGGCAACCAGCATTACACTTTCTGTCTCTATGATTTTGATGACTCTAAGTACCTCATATAAGTGATACGCAAATACATAAACACAGTATTTGTCTTTTGGTGACTGGCATGTTTCACTTCGTATAAGAGCCTTAAGGTTCATCCATGTTGTAGCATGTTGCAGAATTTCCTTTCTTTTTAAGGCTGGAAAATATTTCATTTTTGCTTATCCATTCATTGGTCATTGGACACTTGGGTTGCTTCCATGTTCTAACAATTGTGAGTAATGCTGCTATAAACTTGGGTATACAAATATATCTTTGAGACTCTGCTTTCAGTTTTTTTGAGTATATACCCAGAAGTGGAATTATTGGATCACGTGGTAATTCTATTTTTAACTTTTTGAGCAACCATCATCCTGTTTTCCTCGGTGGCTATACCATTTTACATTCCAACAGAGCACAAGGGTTCCAGTTTCTCTACATCCTTGCCAACATTTGTTATATTTCATTTTCTTGATAGTAGCCATCCTAGTGGATGTGAGGTGGTATCTTATTGTAGTTTTGATTTGCAGTTCCCTGGTGATTAGTGATGTTGAGCATATTTTCATGTGTGTATTGGCCATTTATATAGCTTCTTGGGAGAAATGTCTGTTTAAGGCCTTTGCTCATTTTTGAATTGGGGTGGGTTTTTTTTTTTAATATTGAGTTTCAGAAGGTCTCTATGTATTCTGGATATTGATTCCTTATCAGATATCTGATTCGCAAATATTTTCTCCCACTTTATGAGTTGCCTTTTTACTCTGTGAATAGCGTCTTTTGATGCATAGAATTCTTAAATTTTCATGAAGTCCAATTTGTCTATTTTTTCTTTTGTTACCAGTGCCTTTGGTGTCATATCCAAGAAATCATTGGCAAATCCAAAGTCATGAAGCTTTTGTCCTATGTTCTCTTCTAAAAGTTTTATTGTTCTAGGTCTTGCATTTAGATCCTTGATCCATTTTGAGTTAATTTTTGTATACAATGTTAGGTAAGGGTCCACTTTATTCTTTTGCATGTGAATATCCAGTTTTCCCAGCACCATTTGTTGAAAAACCTATCCTTTCCCCATTGAATGGTCTTGGCACTCTTGTCAAAAATCATTTGACCATATATACGAGGGTTTATTTCTGAGCTCTCTATTCTATTCTATTGGTTTAGATGTCCGTCTTTATGCCAGTACCACACTGTTCTGACTACAGTTGCTTTGTAGTAAGTTTTAAAATCAGGAAGTGGGAATCCTTCAGTTTTGTTCTTCTTTTTCAAAATTGTTTTCACTGTTTCAGGTCCCTTGAGATTCTGTATGAATTTTAGGCTGAATTTTTTTATTTTAACAAAAAATGTCGCAGGGATTTTGATAGGGTTGCACTGAATCTGCAGATCACTTTGGCATTTTACCAAGTCCTCTAATCCATGAACCTGGGACATATTTCCATTTATTTATGTCTTCTTCCTCTTTTTTTTTTTTTTTTTTAGGGAGATTAGCCCTCAGCTAACTACTGCCAATCCTCCTCTTCTTTCTGAGGAAGACTGGCCCTGAGCTAACATCCATGCCCATCTTCCTCTACTTTTATACGTGGGACACCTACCACAGCATGGTGTTTGCCAAGCGGTCTGCACCCAGGATCTGACCCGGTGCCAAGAAGCAGAATGTGGGAATTTAACCGCTGTGCCACCAGGCCGGCCCCAGATAATATCCTTCTTTCCTTTCATTCCCAGCTCCAACTTTAGCCCAGCCATGCTCCTGAGTCAGACAACTGCTGGCCCCAGTATATAGAGCCTCAGACCTATTCCTGAGCTTTCACAGGGTGAACTAGCATAGAAACACCCCCAGGTGGGACTATGAAAAAATTTGCGTGTGCTGGGAAATGGGAGGTTCCTGGTAATGTTATAAAACTAATTCTACAAAGCATGCATCTGGACAGACACAATAACCTCTTTACTGACCTCCTCCACTCACCCCTGCTTTCCTCCAGTCTGTTCTCCATAGCAGCCAGGAATCTTTTCAAATGTATGTTCGATCATATTTAAACTCTTTTGTTCCCACTTTAACCCCTGAAGTAGCTTCCTACTGATCTTAAGATAAAGGTAAAAAAAAAAAATCTCACGGAAGCCCACAGGGCATTAAATGATCAGGCTCCTGCCTTCCTCATCAGTTTTTTCTCCCCTGAGTCTCTGCATTCATGCTCTGAACCACCGCCACTTGAGACTTCTTTTGATCCATTATGGTCTCTTCTATCATATGACTTTGGATATGCTGTCCCCTCAGGCTTGGGATGTTCCCATCCTCTCTTTGCTTAGTTAATTCCTAGTGTAAACATCACTTCTTCAGGGAAATCATTACTCTCCAAAACAGGTTACGACCTCTGTTGTACTCTTTCATAATTTTCTGTCCTTTTCCTTCATGGTATTTGTCACAGTTTGTGATTATATATTTGTTGTTGTGATGATTTGACTCATGTCTGCCATCTCTAACAGACCGGAAGCCCTAGGAGGGCAAGAACCATATCTCTTTTCATACCATAGAATCCTCAACCACAATAGCATAATGCCTAGCACATGGAAGGTAATTAGTAATGTGTGTATACATGTGTGCACGTGTATGACTGGTCAAGTGTCTGGATATGCAAAGCAAAGCTGACCTGGATTGTGATGACCTCATAAGGAGATAGCACACTGAGTGGCCTTCAGAGCAGCCCATCTGCTTCCCTCAAGGACATCCCTCTGGTTGGGCCACTGTCAATTGCAACTTACAACAGGATATACCACCTTCTTGTTTGGTTTCTGAATCATCTAAATCCACCCTCATTCAGCAATGTGGTCTGTCAGCTTTCAGGGAGAGAGAACAACCTCGAAATAATTGTGATTTATTCGTTTGACAATATTTATTCTGTGCCTACCCCTGCCATATTTAAACACTGTGCTGGGAGTGGGGAAACACAGATGAATGAGGCCTGGTAATTATTCTCAAGGAATTTATAGTTTTGAAGCACAGTCAGATATGTAAACAAGTTGTAACTTCCTGTTTTAAAACACTAACATTACAAGGCACGCTCAAAGTTTTAAAGGATCACAGAGAAGAGAGTGACAATCAAAGCACTTAGCAAAACCCTAGCTAGAAGGAGTGCTATTGAGAACGATGACCCAAGGGACACACTTTTCAAACCACAAGAAAGCAATTTGCTTGGACCACATTAGACAAACCCCTAAAAAATAACCATCACTAGGTTGCTTTTATGTCTTTGGCTTTTATTGGACATAAGGAATATCTGTACGAATTTTGCTTTTGCAATTGTTCAAATCTTGCTTGCTTTATTACCTCATTCACTGCTTCCTAATAAAGTCACATGAGAAACTACGTTTAGAATTTAGAGCTATGGAAAAGAATCTATGGTCTGACCCCTATGATAAACTGATTCCTTTCAGATTACAAGATCTATCCAACATGGACTGTGTTTTCATTTTTGCCCTGGCAGCCAGGAAGCTCAGAACTAAATCTCAAATTCAGTTACGGTCATGTTTAACCCCAGGATAATTGTGATTTTTTTTTTCCCCTGCTGTTCTAGTTCTAGTTTTCTAGCCTATTGTAAACCTTCTTTATGCCCTTATGGAAGAGATGGGATAAAATAAGTTTAACATCTGGTATGCTCAGTCATTTTAAAATTATTTCTGGTATTTCTCAAAGATAAATGCAAAAAAACTTGACCTATGTTTGGATCTTTATAAAATTTGAAGAAACTGGGTAGAGGGGATCCAGAGAAAAGCAACAGAAAAAGGAGGAAGAATGGGACCGAGGTAGTATGTCCGTATTCTCCAACTCAAATATTGGGGCACACTGATCTCGCATATGACCTATTAGAAGAGAGTATCTGAAATTTGCACTGTTCTGTAAAATCCCAGAGATATGTTGAAGCAGACAGATGCCAGGAGGTACGGCCATTATTATTTAATGTATATGAATAGCTATAGATAGGTTTTAACCTTTTTTGGATCAGAGATTCCTTTGATGATCTGTTGAAAGCACTGGACCCACTTCCCAGCACAGTAATTAACAAACATATGCAGCTTCTGAAAGCAGACCCCTCCTGTTATCTATTTACTTTTCCGGAATATCAAAAGAAATTTACTGCTGGCACCGCTGTAAAGAATTCGAACAGACCTGAGGAAGCACCTGAGCTGCCAGGTCAGATGGGGAGACTGACATCAGTTGAAGTTTCTAACACTCTGACACCATTCTTGGATGATTTAAGCCACTGGGTTGTTTTCTGTTTGTTTTTAACTATTTTGAGTAAAAGATCTCTTTGATGAGCTGATGAAGATACGGGTCATCTATCCCAAAATACATCCACAAACACACACACACAATTTTGCACACAATTTGATGGGGTTGGTGTACTTCCTAAAGTCCAGCCTCAGATCTCGGGTTATGTTAAGTGAAGGCTTCCCTGGACTCCGGGAATGCCCTTGAGGACCTTTCAGAATCACCCTCTCCTTTAGCACCGGCACTAGAGCGGCCTAGATAAAAGAGGTGGCCGACCCCGGAGACACCAGCCCCGGGGACACCGGCCCCCGCGGCCTCTTGAAAGGCCCTTCCGAGCTCTCCCCGCCCCCACGCCCGTGTCGCGCAGGTGCGAAAACCTAAGGGGCCACCCCGGCGCTACGGCTCCGAAAAGGGGGAGAGGATGGGACTCTGGGAGGGGCGGAGGCGGGGGTGGGGGCCTTCCCGACGTTGCTTGGTGACGGAGCTCTCCGCCCAGACCGTTCCATTTCCTCCGCAGGGGGCGCCGCGGGCCGGAACGTGGCTGACGGCCCTCCCGGAGCGGCCCCCTTCCGGCTCGCCCCCCTCCGCCGGGCGGTGGCCGCGGCCCGTGACGTCACAGGAGGCGGGGCCAGCGCCGCTGCCGGGTGCTGGAGGCGCCATTGGAGCCGGCTTGGCTCGGGAGCTCGGCTGAGGAGCCGGAGGTCGGGCCGCCGTTCCAGCCGCGTCCGCTCCTGGTCCCTGGCCCCTCGGCGGCATGGCGTGCGGGGCGACGTTGAAGCGGCCCATGGAGTTCGAGGCGGCGCTGCTGAACCCCGGGTCCCCGAAGCGGCGGCGCTGCGCCCCCCTGCCCGGCCCCACTCCGGGCCTCAGGCCCCCCGACGCCGAGCCGCCGCCGCCGCTGCTCCAGACGCAGACCCCGCCGCCGGCCCTGCAGCAGCCCGCCCCGCCCGGCAGCGAGCGGCGCCTTCCAACTCCGGGTAACCTGCGCTGCGGGCTTGGCAGGAAGCCAGGCCGGGCATATGGGGGGGTTAATTATGGACGCTAGGCCGATTCCCCCGCAGACCCCTTCTTTGCCCTGAGAAAAGGGAACTGGGGTGCCGCTGGGCCTGGGCGCTTCCGGGGATCGGAGACATCCGGGAGGGGTGGTGGGGCCACAGTGTGGCTTTTCGGTTTTCCCGGAGCTGGGGAGATTAGAGGGGTGGGGAGCAAGAGGAAGATGGGAATATCCCTGGCCACTCGGGGCCCCCCGGTCCCCGAAGACCCCCCCGCCTCGGCTCTGCGGGCCTGCGCTGAGCCGCCCTGCAGATCCAGTGGGCCTTGGAAAATTGGATTCTCCTCACGAACCCGGCCTTGAGGGTGGGTGTTGGGGGCGGGTTACTGAGAAGGGGCCCGAGTGTGTGCTCTTGAGCACTGTCCAGTAGCTTGTAGGGAGACCTATTTCCACAAGTCTTTAGGGACCAGAGGCCGCCGCAGAAGTCATGGAATCCGATTTCAACCTGACTATTTCTAAGGGACTGGCCATGTTCTTTTATTGTATGGCTATTGTCTTGTACCATATATGGCTTGAAATCGGTAGGTGGTGAGCTAGAATTTGAGAATCCTGAAACATACAGAGGTTCCGGAAGCAGAAATTCAACTATCCGTAACAGAGACTCCTTTTTAATAAGGGTTTCCACCTTGGCCAAGAAAAGGGGAGAACTAGTGTGACAATAAAGTAAAAAAAAACCCCAAAAAACTAACCATTGTGCAGGAGTAAAGGGGAAAGTGCATCAGAATTAATATATAACAGTTTTAAAGGGTTCCCGGGAATGGGGGGGGCGTCTCAAAACTGGACTTTATCAAGTCATTTCTTTGCTTTTTTCTATTCCTTAAGTGTAAGCACAACCTTGGAATTGGCCTTAAAATCATTCCTTCCTCACCCCTTTTCAGTTACCAGTGTCTTTAGGATTTATTTCCTCCTTCCTCTGCCTATGCACATTTCAGATTTCAGGCCCTCATCCTCTCATACCAAGATTCTTGCAGTTGCCAGACAAGCTCTCCTGGATGCTGTATCCTTTCTCATGTTCACCTCTTCTTTATCCCCGCATTCAAAGGATTTATCAACTATAACCATATCCTACCTAATCAATCTTTCATACATTTTTTTTCCAAACTGTGCCTTTGCTCTTTTGCCGCAGACCCACCTGGCTGTGCCTGTATCCTTTCCTTCCAGCATGATGTTTCCCCCTTCGATTTGCCAATCCATATACAGTCATTTCTTCAAGTCTCCCATCCATTACCTGAGTCAGTCCCCAAAGGAACTCTATTTTCTCTAAATTCCCCGACCACTGAATGTTTTAGAACCTTATATACTGAATGAGATAATGTTTGCAAAAGTTCTTTGTTAAGAGCCCTTCAAAAGCAGAAGGCATAGATGTCCACTTGAAGTGATGTTTTTCACTGCTCCTGCGGATATCCAAGGATAGCCACAATCTTTCCGGGTCTCTCTTCTGCAAAATAGAATGAATTCTTGCCCTGTCTATCTTGATGGATGTAAAAACCCATTACATAAAAAACATTTTATGTAAATGTTTTGTTTCTTCCAGTACTACCCTGTAGACTAATTCTGTCGTAGGTCACATTACAGCAAATGCTTAATGATCGTGAATGTATTTGGAAGCCTCAGTGTGGCACAGTGCTCTAATGGGTCACTATTTTTTTAATCTTAGATTTTTGCATAGATCATGCAAACTAACTTTTTGGTCATTTTATGTTAAGATATTTAAAATACTCATTTGTAAAGATCAGTTATGTTTCTTAATGCTTATTGGAATATGTTCTGTCATGAAAGAAAGTATAAATGATTCATTATTTGATGCTTTCCCTTAAGTGAAAGATGCCTTCAGGGTTAAAAAGGAAGAATGGGGAGGAATTATTAGTTGCTATACAAACAGCAAGAATAAAGCCAACTAGCAGAAAAGTGAATTTAAGATTAATGATTTTATTTTATATCATCCTAGTTATCTCAAGGGTTGTAAACTTCTCTCAGAAATGGTTTTTACTTCACTTAAAAAAAAAAGTGTGTCAGGGCCGGCCCTGTGGCCGAGTAGTTAAGTTTGCACGCTCCGCTTCACTGGCCCAGGGTTTCACTGGTTCAGATTCTGAGCACGGACACGGCACCACTCGTCAGGCCATGCTGAGGCCATGCTGAGGCGGCGTCCCACACAGCACAACCAGAGGCACTCACAACTAAAATATACAACTGTGTACTCAGGGGCTTTGGGGAGGAGAAGGGAAAAAAAAGATTGGCAACAGATGACAGCTCAGGTGCCAATAATCTTTAAAAAAACGTGTCATAGCACTTTTTGTGGAAAGGGCCTGTAAAATTAAGCCTTTTGTTGCTTAAATGAGATAGATGGCTCCCAGGCATGGAAGGGGGTTGCTGACCTCAGGGAGATGTTTCTAAACCTGGAGTGAGTAGACCAAAGCAGTTCATTGATAATGTCTTGAGGGTTGGGGAATAACTTCCAGATTGAGATAGCATTTTAGCTGGGTCTTGAATAATGTTGGGGGCAGAGACACAGCTCCATTTCAAGCAAAGGAAAACTGCTTGAGCAAAGGCCAGAAAACCCACAAATTAAGGAAACGATAGTTGAATGCAACTGGGCTGTAGTGGGAGATGGAACTGGAAAAATAATGGGGCCAAGACTTGGAAGGCATGGAATGCCGTGCTCAAGAGTTTGACGTTTGGCCTGTAGCAGCTAGGAACCATTGTAGGCTTTTGAGGATGGGCTTAGTCTGATACAACCGGGAAGCACAGCCTCAAATAATAATGGGAGGCAAGGATTAAAATTATTATCTACTGTTAAAAAGAAATTTGCATTTTTCTTTTTTTAAAAAATGCATTTTTCCTGTTTTAAGTGCCCTTGGGAAGAAAATCTTATCTACTTCCTTATTTTCCTCCCCTGCATCTTTAGAGTCTTGAACTTCCTAGTCCTTCTACCAACTTGAAAGTTCTATCTTTCCATTTGTTCACTTTAACATACAGGAGGCAGTTAGAGCTTTATCAAAGACCTTCTGTTCTCATGAGCATGTCTTCATACTTGTCCTTTCTTGTTTCCAGTCTTTGCAGTTCCTTACATCCTTGTATTGAATCTGGCAAGTATGTGCTTGGAGAATAATACATTTTAAAGATGAAGGGAAAACTTTATAAGTTCAGGGATCTAAAATATGAACTACATAGTATTCTTAAAGAAAAGCTTTGCTCATCCTATGTTGTTCCAGTGTTTAAGCTGAGTCTTGGGGGTTTAGCTATATGTGCAGTTACTTTGAGTTCATGTCAGTTCCTGGGCTGTACTGTCATTTGTCATGGCATTATTAGCTTTGATTTTGATTCTCACAACTTTATCAGGTAGGCATTTAACGTTTATATTGAAACTAGGCTAAAGATCCTGAATGACTTCCCAAGGTCATGGTCACACAGCCAGGAAGAAGCAAAATGGCGTCCACACTTCCACCTATTAAAAAAACAAGACTATAGCAAAACATACATTAGAATAATGTGAGTGGGGTGTGGTGATGCGATTTTCTGGGTTTTGTTTTTGATGAGGAGACTTTATTATCTGGAGAGTGAATACATTATTCTACCACAAAAATGAAGAACTTAAAACATCATTCCAGATTCTGTGTTGTCTCTAGGAGTGGACTTCAAGGTGGTTGGTAATTTGTGTGTCCTGGACCCTTTCATAGTGCTAGCAAATTTGGTTTATGATTACCTTGACTCAAAATAGTAATCTGAATCCTACACAAATATGGGCTCTTACAGGATCAGAAAATTCTTTTCTAAGCCCTGGTCATCAATTCCAAGCAATAAATCTCAGGTCTTCCCCTGGTCAGTGTCCAGGCTGTGAACATAATGGTTTCTGCTGTCCTCTTCCCCAAAGATCTTGGGCCCAAATAGGACAAGAGCTTCATTGTAAGAAGGCCTCGGTGGTAAGAGACTCACCCCTGACAGCCCAGTTTGTGAAATTGTGCACATTAAAGGAGATCAAGATAGCTCCCTATCAGGTGAAGGACGGGGAAGTGATACTAGTTGTATTGGTTAATCCTACAGCAAACAGCAGCTCTGTCTTCATTGTCACAGGAAAAACAAGCGAAGGGAACTATCTGGGTGGCTTATGCCAAAATAGCTGTTCTATGTATTGTTGGAATAGCAGCAATAGGAGGGCACACTTCGGGGGTTATAGGAGGAGTGCTTTATTCGGTATAAGCATTTTCCTTGTTGAAGTTTGAATAAATGACACAATAAACTGAATGCTCAAGTGTGTTTCTTTTTTATTAGAGCAAATTTTTCAGAACATAAAACAAGAATATAGTCGTTATCAGAGGTGGAGACATTTAGAAGTTGTTCTTAATCAGAGTGAAGCTTGTACTTCGGAAAGTCAGCCTCACTCCGCAGCACTCGCAGCACCTAGTTCGCCAGGTAAGCGTGCTTTAGTGCGCAGTCCACTTAAGAGTTCGTAAATGGTACTAACATGACAATTCCTAATCCAAAATTGATTTTGTCTAAAGTAAGAAAATTGGTAAAGTGTATGCATCATATTACTGCTTATAAATACTTTTAAAACCATAGAGTCATGAAATTGGAAAATACCTTAGATTGATTTGATTGGGCTTCCATCCACACAGTGCAAGAGTACCCTCTATAACTGCAGCGTCTAATATCGTAGCCACTGGCCACATGTGACTGTTTAATTTGAAATTAATTAAAATGTTATAAAATTTTAACATTTAGTTTCTCAGATACAGTGGCCACATTTCAAGTGCTCATTAGCCTCACGTCGCTGTTGCATTAGACAGCACAACTATAGGATATTTCCCTCATTGCAGAAAGTTGTGTGGCAGCACTGCTGTATAATGTTGACAGGTGGTCAGAGAGGAGGTGCTCAAAAATAGAATCTCAGGGTTGGAGGGAATCTTCATGGTCACATACTTCAGCCACCAGTCTCGCCTGCCATATTCCTGCCAATAGTCAACAGGCCAGTGCTCAGACATCTCCATTGGTGGTGAACTCTGTCGTCTTTAACAGTAGAAGAGTTTATTTCCTCACAAAGTGTTCTGCTTTTTAACAGTTCTAAGAGGGAGGTAAAAATTACCTTTTTTAAAAATTGTCTCCTTACAGAACACAGATTGGTGTTGGCCAGGAGCTGGGGGAAGCGGGAAGCGGGGAGTGGGGAAAAACTGCCTCATGGGGAAGGTGTGCTACTTTGCAAACTAGGTAGAGGCAGTGCTTGTACAACATTATGATTATGCTAAAGGGCACTGAATTGTTCACTTCATTTTATGTGAACTTCACCTCAATTTTTTAAAAAATCGTCTTCTTGTAACCCAAAGGTCTTGGCTCTGGAACAACACCCTTTCTAATTGCTCTTGCACATACATGAGTAATAGACCTCTCACTGGTTACAGCTAGCAAATCTCTCCTTCATTTTCTCTTGAGATTTTAGCAATAAATTTTTGAAGTAATAGGATATGTTATGGGTAGAGAAACACTTACAAATAATGACTGCCTAGATGTTTGATCAAGTTTCAGCTGTAAAGGAAAAATTTTGGTATAAGCAAAAAATGATTTGTTTAGGATGTTAAATGGTGTATAGACTAAGAGGGCCCAAAGAAACAGATTTCAGGCTGAGCTTTGAGGAACAACTCAGTACTGGGCTACCAGTAGAACTGCGGCTTTCACGATGATCAAGAAGCCGATTTCAGGGGCTGGCCCGGTGGCGCAGCAGTTAAGTGCACACGTTCCGCTTCGGCGCCATGGGGTTCGCCGGTCTGGATCCCAGGTACAGACATAGCACCACTTGGCAAGGCATGCTGTGGTAGGTGTCCCACATATAAAGTGGAGGAAGATAGGCACGGATGTTAGCTCAGGGCTAATCTTCCTCAAAAAAAAAAAAATTAAAAAAACCGATTTCCATGTTTTCTGGCATTCCAGTGGACATTTCAGTTTCTAAGTACTATCTTATGAACATTTCACTCTTTTCAACCTAAATTCAAAAGGGACCGAGGATGAGATGTTTACTGTCTAATCTTCTCCTTCATTCATACTTAAATGACTTTGCTAAGAGCTTTTTATATTGGGCAACTCACTTGGTCTCCTAAGTGTCAAACTCCTAACCATTTCTTAGCAGAATCACCTGTGGAAAGTAAAGAGCTGCCCCAGCTCTACCCCAGATTTAAATCAGAATGCATATCTTTTTTTGTTGTTAGTTCTACAGATAATTATGATGCACCACCTTGGTTAAACGCAGATCTAGGTGCTCTCCCAGGATCTGGGTAGCTTTCATGCTGTGAATCTATTTTCTCTAATCCAGACTGGAGGCTTTATATCAGCTTTAAACTTTTTGTTCTTGTCTTCTACCAAGCGAGCATTGAGTGTGGGCTCCGATTGTTATGGCATCACAACTGTTTTTCTGTATGCAGATCAGTCAGCACACCTGGACACAGGTTGTTCCTCCTACTTCTCGATTTACCTTTGGCCTTGCTTTGTAAAACAAATGTCAGAAACTCAGAGGATTAGGTGAAAATATTCCTAGTAAAGTAGTGAAAACTATCATTTTTCTAAATAGTTTTTATATCCTAGGACTGTTTATATAAAGTTGTTAATTCTGAACCTTAGAACTAGAATGTATCATGCAAACTAGATTTGTCTTTTGGCCAGGTTCCTCCTGGATGAAGAAGGACCAGCCCACCTTTACCCTCCGACAAGTTGGAATAATATGTGAGCGTCTCTTAAAAGACTATGAAGATAAAATTCGGGAGGAGTATGAGCAAATCCTCAATACCAAACTAGCAGGTAGGCCGAGACAGCAGCTCTGCCATTGTTAATAGGGTTCAGTAAGGATTAAGCCCGGTTAAGTGAATGGTAATTTAGAAAAAGAGTAGGACTTCATGCAGGAAGTTTAATGAGTTGTATTAAATTACTCTCTTTGGTAATTCTAAACGCTTCATTTTTACATTATGTGGAAAGACTTTTCATTTACATTTCTGAAACAAACCAGGCTTTCAAGAATTTTCCATATGAATAAAGGCATTAAGGAGGTTATTTTTGGGCTAGCTGGCGGGTAAACAGGTGGTTGGGATAGTGCTAACCTCCCAACAGGTGGTTGGGAGGAGTGGAATATAGTCATATTCAGACTTCCTGGTGGGAGTCATTTTGTGGATGTGGGAAGTCAGGCATCCTGTGTTTTGGACGTACACTAGAGAATACATTAGAGTTTGGAAAGCACAGCTCAGGCTAGAACAAAGGGAGCGATTAATCATGGCAACAAGTGGAGCCTTTTGGGAAAGAAAGGGATTTGAACCAGGAATAGAAAGTAGTACCTGTTTAGTGAAAGAGGACGATGTTGTGATCAGAGAGGTTTCAGGCAACAACTTCTTCCTGTAACAGTATTGTTTCCTAATCTGGTGACCCATACCACGTGGTTCCTCAGAATGTTAATAGGTCTGTTTTAAATTGAGGACTGTTGGTTTAAGAACAAAGTTAAATGGGTTTCTTCATGGTAGATCTTCCTGATGCTCTAATGTGCTAATAATGTGTGTTAGAAGAAGAAGCTCTAGTGTGCCATTCCCCTCCTCAGCCCTCACCCCAACGCTGTTCAGACCATTTGGCTCTAAGTCACTTCTCTGTTCACGAAGGTCAGACTATCATTCTACTGAGTTTCCCTTTAGGAGGTATTTCTATGAAACTGTCTGCAGTTGGGTATATGGAATTTTTTCTTAGCTTTCTGGCCTCCCACCTCTTTCACTCAGTGTGTGTGTTAAAATTTATAGCAAGGATAGAGTGCAGAAAAGAGCTTCAAGCCTCATGCCTCATAGGAGATATCCTAAAATTGGCTGGCTTTTAGTAGTGAGCATATCTGTCTGGGGAGGCCATTAGAAGGGGATGGAGTTACGGCAGGGGCGAGATTATTAGAAAAATTATTATATTGTACATGGTCAGTGACCAAATCTAGGAGGCAGCGATTTGGCTCTGGGATCTAAGGGGAAGTAACAGATCTCACAGTGACCATTACAGGGAGGGCCTGAGAGTGGATAATTTAAACTGGGAAGCTGGATGTGATCCTGACACTTGATTCTTAAAAAGCTGAGGGAGAGTTTCTGGGATAGTATATCCTGTCTTTGCCCTCACAGAACAATATGAATCTTTTGTGAAATTCACACATGATCAGATTATGCGACGATATGGGACAAGGCCAACAAGCTGTAAGTATTGCCAAATTTTTCTTTGAATTTTCCAACTTCCAAGAGCAAGATTTTGACACTGAATATACCTTGTCTCCTGAGAGCTAAAACCCCTGTGAAGTAAAGTAGCTAATATTTAGAGGAGACTTGCATGCCCAGCACTGTGCTAGCCCTTTAAATCCTCAGGAAGTTTATGTAACCCACAGCAACCCTATGAGAGAGGAACTATTGTTAGCCCCATTTTACAGGTAGGGATAGCACTTAGAGAAGTTGAGTATTCGTCCAGATTCCCTAAGCCAACTTATCAAGTGTGTGGTCAGAATTTCTTAATTCTAAACATCTTGCAACTACCAATTAGTCAAAACATAAATTATGAATAGCTGTATATCAAAACTGAACCTGAGTCAGGTTTCTTAAATTCTTGAAAATTTAGGACCTTTTCACTGGTGATTCATATCCTCTATGCTGTTTATCACATTTACCATTGATTAATTAAAAAAAGCACAATACTGTATTTTTTAGTATTCTTAACACTCTTTTGTTTTTATTCCTAATTTATAGACGTGTCCTGAAGCTTTCTTGCATATCTGGGTACCAGGTTTGACCTCAAGAGATGGCTGCTGTAC
This sequence comes from Equus quagga, assembly GCF_021613505.1. NCBI lineage: Eukaryota > Metazoa > Chordata > Mammalia > Perissodactyla > Equidae > Equus > Equus quagga. The sequence continues at coordinate 18,903,811 of NC_060271.1, read as the reverse complement.
ACTTTTTGCAACTGGTTTGATATCACATTTCAGCTCCAACTTTGCATCCTGAGAACACTTAAACGTTTCTGCAGGTCCATTTTATACAACTTGAAAGACCTTAAAACTTTCTCGTTGCCACAAGCATATCTTTCTTTTCTGCTCATCCAATAAACAGCTGTGCCCTACTGTGATAGATTTTCCAAACAAAAATACCTGGAGCAGAAGTTTAGCAAAATATGCCCTCAGTGGCACTCAACAAATGGAGTTTCCCCAAGCACAGTTCTGTAAGAAGTGTGTGTGAGAGTGTGTGTATATGTGTGTATGTGTATTTTAAGTTATTATTTGTATTGTGCAAATTTTTTTGATCTTGGGGATTCTGGCTGTGAATTTGATGCACGACAATTATGGTTAAAAACATTTGCTTGGTCTAAAGAAGATCGTTAATGTTTTGTGACCATATAAGTTGTAACAGTGGATTGTTTTATGTGTAGGTATTATTGTTAAATACAGGGACTGTTTCCAGGCACAGAATATGAATCATAAGTTAGGATGGACATTAGATGTGATTATGATAACATAGCAAAGGTCTGTGGTCCTAGGTCAACAAATGTGTGGTGACGAATTAGAACAAACTGGAGACAGGCCATTTGACACATGGACTCTGCCTAGCCGTGTTAAAAAATACTTTGACTCCAAGCCTTAAAATACCCACATGGAGTCTGTGCTCACCTCATTCACACAAAGAGCTCCCTGGACACTGAACCTCTAAAAAGAAAAAGTCTCCGCCGGAGCAGGAGGATCAAGGTTTGCTTGGGAGCGTTACACAGGTGAGCACCGGGCTGGGCCAGGCCCCGGCGGCACTGCTGTTTGGGAGGAGCCACTTCACTCTCGCATCAGTTATTCAAAAGAGAATTTGGATCCTTTGGTCAGGTTCCCCCGAATTCTAAGAGGTGTCCATGTGCAACTGCTCGAGCTTTGTTTTGGCAGCCCCCTGCCCGAAGTTGCTTACAGACTGTTCTTTACCTTGTTTCCAAGGCTGAGGAACAGAAAGTAGCCTCTGTTTTGAGGAGGTGGAAGTTGAGTATACATTTATTTTTTACTGTGACTTGTTCAGGACCACATTTTACAAAATGCCTTGTTTCCTTTATTATTGTTTCTGGAAAGGAAAGTTCTATTAAAATTGTTTTAGTTTGAGTATAGAATAGTTTTTTTAAATTAGGGCTTATTTTGAAAATTCTGAGTTTAATTCAAATGTATGCCAATACCTTCCAAAGTAAGGTAATATTCAGAGACAGTTGTTCTGATCAGATGGCTTAGAGAAATTTCTGGAATATTCACATTCGAAGATTCCTTATTAATGAATGTCTTTGACTTAAATCTAACCAAAAACTGCAACATTATTCTTTGTACATTTTCATTATATAGTGTTAACAAGCTTAGTTGCAAACAAATAAAATACTTAAGCTATTTGTTTACCTTGCCTTCTTAATACTGTGATAATGTTTATTAATTCGAATGATTTATGCGAGGCTGCTATAACCATTTCCCCAGTTCAACATGACATTTAAGATTTATAGACTTTTCTTAAAGCCCAGCCGTAATCTTAATAATTAAAGAATTGTTTTACTTCATATTTGAAGGGCAATTTGTTTCATCTCTTCTTTTTCCAGGGTAGTCACTTGTTCCTGGAAGAGGAGCATAGCAGTGGCTGTAATGGGAGTGGACTTACAGTGGGATAGTCACACCAAAACAAGGGAAGGGCAGCTGTGGGGGCCATCAAAAGTCCTGAAGGATGGACCAGGAATGGGGAACGCTGCCTCACTGAAGTCTTCTTGTTACAGAATCAGTGTGATGTGCTCACTCACTATTGCAATTGTTAGCCCCATTCCTACTAAATGGCTTCTGAGTGGGAAGTAGAGTAGCTTTCTGTAGGGGAAATGACAGACACCCTCTCACTGCACCCAGTGTTGTCAGGCTATTGTATTATGATACCATTGCCCTTTGGGGCCACAGGGTAAGACCACACCTATGGCTGGATTTTGGGATCCTCTCAAAAGGGAGGAGGCATGTTGGTTTAGTGTTTTATCCAGAGAAAAGACGCTTCCTAGGACAAAAAATGGGGACCTGTAAGGTAGGCCTTAGATTAGTGAAAGGAGTTTGTCCCTCGATCTTGATTTCTAGGGCGTGAACTTAGGGGCATTCCCAGGTGGGGAAGTGTCTTTATCCCACAGAGATAGGCCAAGGCCCAAGGAAGAAGACAACCTATAGAGGCCTATAAGGATGGGTCAGGACCTATGGTCTCAGAACAGCCATTTCTAGTGAGCTAGTTAAAATTGTTTTCTCTGATTTAATCCCATTTGTTATCCTCTTTTAGGAAAGTCGTAAGCTTAAGGGGAATGAAAGGAGTAAGTGTCCATGCCCGGGTCAGAGGGGTACAGGGGAGAAGAGATCCTGAGGCAGTGCTAATTATTAAGAGCTCCCCAAGGAGCAGAAGGTGAGGGGATACAAGAATTTGGGCCAACCTTCCACACACGGTGAACCTCTCTGCCCTCCAGGGAGGATTGGCTGGCTAGTGTAGTAGTTAAAGGAATGCCCTTTAGATGTTTGTAGCCCTAGAGTTTAGTCTGTTCTGCCACTAATTTGCTATGTGAGCCTTGCCAAGCTACTGAACTTTCTGAGCCATGGTTTCCTTATATGTAAAATGAGGGTTAATTGTATGTGCATCATTGGGTTTTATTTTCAAATGCGAGATTAAATTAAATAGTCCATGTAAAGAAAGTGTTTAGCACAGCTTGGGACATAGAACATGCACTTGAAAATGTGACAGCCAGTTTCTTTATCGTGGCCTCCGTCAGCTCCGAAGACCAGCCCCTGTCTGCAGCAGTGATTCTCAGCTTTCCAGGATGAACAGCCCCGTGTTAACATCAGAATCGCACATTCTTCTATTAGAATTTGTATTTTAAGTGTTTGACTAAGAAAACAATAAAGATGAATGACAAATGAATTCAGTAAATGCCTTTCGGTGGATCTGTATTTTGTTACTCACTATAGCAGGGGTTAGCAAACTGGCCTGGTTTTGTAAATAAAGTTTTATTGGAACACTGCCGCACCTATTTGTTTGCATCTATGACTGCTTTCACACTGCAACTCCAGAGACAGAGACAGTATGGGCCACAGAGCTGAAAATAATTAGACTCTGGCCCTTTACATAAAAGTTTGTGGACCCCTGCACTGTAGCATTGATGTACGCTTGAAAAAGTTCACAAGCAAGGCAAACTTGGTGCATCATGGATTGGTAGACACGTGCCCTAATTTGTAATTCCTCCAGGAGTTACAGCTCAGGTTGAGATGCAAGGGAAAATCCCGTTTACAAATGAAAACTGACTGATTGCCAAAATGAGGATATACTCAGTGAAAAGCTGATGAACTTAGAGCATTGATCCTCAAGGAAGAGGACAGGGATCATACTATCAGAGGGATAAAAGGTTTAGAATGACTTTTATCTTGGGCATATTGAATTTTGAAATTTTAGACACAAAAGTGGATGTAAGAATTCTATTGTTTATCAGAAAATAGCATGGGTTTAAAGATAGTTTGTTAAATACTGTTCTTAAGAAACTGACTTCTCTGCTGCCCTGGTGATTTTTTCCTTGAAAACAGCTTCAGAGTGTGCTTGTCTTTGATAGCTACGTCAAACTGAACCTTGGATAGGTGGGCAGGGGGAACGACAAAGTAGGTGAAGGGGATTAAGAGGTACAAACTTCCAGTTATAAAATAAAGCATGGAGATGTGATGTATAACACAGGAAATAATAGTCAACAATATTGTAAGAACTTTATGGTGACACAGTTACTAGTCTTATCAGGGTGATCATTTTGTTAAGTATATAAATATCAAATCACTGTTTTACATCTGAAACGAATACAATATTGTATGTCAACTATACTTCGACTTTTAAAAAATCCCTTGAAAAATAGCAAACTGGACCTTGGATAAGGTTGACAGCTTTAGGAAGAAAGGAGCAAGTTTACCTAGGGAAAAATCTAGCTACCCACCCCAAACCATACTTTCAAATAATTAGCACTTCATTGTAGTGAGGATGTGATACTTCATCTAAAATTTCAAAATCTGTAGTCTTCATGGGCCTCTACTGATTGCTGCTTATAGTGTCTTGTCTCTATGTGCCAGGTTATCTGTGAGCTGGACAGGACATTTGAAAAATTATTTGTAGAAGTAAACAGGACAAGGCTGAGGCATCCGCCTCTGGGAAGGATTTCTGGTTGGCTGTACCTGGGAATATTACCAAACCTTAATTCAGATTGAAGACTAGAGCTTCCCTGGGTCATCCAGATGGCGCACAACCAGGTGTCAAGTTCATGTGAGGATTAGTTTGCTTTTGTTTAGCCCGCATCTTAAAAGTGTAATACTTTGGAAACCCACCTTATGGTGTCTGTGGTGGGGGTTCCCACCTTTAGCTGGCCTTAGGTTTTGGTTTTTGTCCCCATAGTCCATGAGGCTTCTAAAAGTGCAGCTCAGGCATCCAGGGGTGGCTTCCAGGTGGCCAATGTCTTAAGGGAAAGAGCAGCTTTGAGTTCTAGGCTCTTTGGGTTCTAGAACCATCTAGGTTTTGGCTCAGTAATTCTTCACTATGTAGTTAGCCTTTTTATGCTTTTAAGAAAATGATTTTTATAGTTCAACTGCTTTTTAGATGGCCTTAGCAGTAGGTTGATCCAAATTTCCTGATGCTCAGTTTCTAGAAGTGAAAGTTCCTATGTGCTTTTCTCTCTTTTTTTTTTTTTTTTTTGGTGAGGAAGGTTGGCCCTGAGCTAACATCCATGCCAGCCTTTCTCTATTTTATATATGGGACACCGCCACAGTATGGCTTGATGAGTGGTGCGTAGGTCTGCACCCAGGATCTGAACCTGCAAACCCCGGGCTGCCAAAGCTGAGCACACAAACTTAATCACTATGCCAGTGGGCTGGCCCCAGTTCTGTGTGCTTTTTGTCTCGTGGGAGCTTCGGTTGGTGAAGGCGGTTAACCTGGCTTGGTACCCAATATGCGTGTTAATGGGAGATAAGTAGGGAAAGACACGTTTATATTGGCTTCGAGTGTTTTTCAATCATTCAGCAGGCATTATTGGTGTCTTCTGAGTTCTTTATTTGTGGAGGACAGATATCTGAGTTTTAAAAGCTTGACAAGTTCTGTAAGTAGCCCTAGTCTGTCTTATATCCCCAGTATCTGACCTGGGATTAACATAAATAAATACATGGTCAGTTGGACCTTCAGCCCTGAGAAGGGGCTCAGTCTACCCAGGAATACAAACAGGCAAGGTTAAAGATGCTAAGTGTTGAGTGAGTGGTACAGGTAGTGAGTGGACCGAGGGGAAGAAGAGATGGTTCTAAGTAGCAATAGTGATCAGGAAAGTCTTCATTTGCGGAGGTAGACTTGGAGTGAGGTTTCAAAGGAGAATTGGGCTCAGGCAACTGTAGGAATTGGGGTTTGAATTGAGCAAAGACTGGGTGATGGGAAAGCACGGTGGTGTGCAGGGATGACATTCTTGTTTAGCCAAAATAGAAAACTCCTGTAGATCCTGGGAAGAGAGCTGGAAGGTAGGTAGTAGGGGCTAGATAATGAAGTGCTTTGATTACTAGGAGTTTGGCCCTTATTCTTTGGGATAAGATAACGAAGGCCTGTACATTGATTGGGAAGGTTGATTAAACATGGCTCTGGCTTTGCCTGGGGCTAAGAGCATGGCCCTTAAATCTTTCTAGTCTCATCTTCCCATAGGCATAGTTTCAAAGATCCTTTTTCTTTTGGTTTGGCTTATCTTTGCCCCTCACTTAGCTAATCCAGCCCCATCCCATAGGTGTTGCTGCTATAGGTTTTGGGATTTGTTTTAGGTTTTTTTTTTTTTTTTTTTTTTGCACAGATTCTCTTAAATCCACCTACTCTTTTTTTTTTTTTTAAGATTGGCACCTGAGCTAACATCCGATGCTACTCTTCTTTTTTCTCCTTCTTCTCGCCCAAATCCCCCAGTACATAGTTGTATATTCTAGGTGTAGGTCCTTCTGGTGGTGCTATGTGGGATGCCCCCTCAGCATGGCTTGATGAGTAGTGCTAGCTCCACCCCCAGGATTCCAACCGCGAAACCCTGGGCCACCTAAGCGGAACGCATGAACTTAACCAACCACTCGGCCATGGCCATGGGGCCGGCCCCATTCCACCTATTCTTAAAGGCAGTGATTAGCTCTTGGATGGATTATTTAAAAATTTTCCTCTCAAACTCAGCCCATCATTTTTCATGGTGCTCCTATTGTTCCTCTGCCTGGGATGAAATCCCTTCTCACTTGACAAATGCTTACTCAAGTGGCAATTGTCTTTCTACTCCCTTCTTCAAGGCAAATTTACTCATTTGAGAAATGTTTATTGAGCACCTACATTTGTCAAGTACAGTTCTGTGCACTAGGTATTCCTAGTCCACTGAGCTGGACAGATATGGTCCCTTGCCCTTGTGGTGCTTACATTCTTGGGAGGCAAGAGAGCAGACTAGTAAACAAGCTAATCCAAGATTTAAAAGTGTTTGAAGAAAATAAAATGGTAATGATAGTAACTAGATGCCTAAAGTGGATTGTAAGGAACACTTTTCTGAGGAGGAGTACTACTTACACAGTACTTCACTTTCGCACTTCATTTTATGCCTTTCTAAGGTGGTTTGATGTATTTCTGTGTCTTCATGCTCTTCCACTATTGAGCTCTTAGTGGCAGCTTGAGCTATTATCTCTCTAATCTTAGCTCTTAAATGATGAGTGACAAAATGAATTACGTGGCTACTCCTTTGTCTTTCTAGTCGTCAGGGAAACTCTTTTGCTTAACTCTCAGATCAATTTTATGCCTTCTGCAAGTTGTCTCTCAGCAGCCAGGGTAAGAGAGATGCAGTCCTTACCCTAGAGAAGTTCACAGCCTCTAGGCGGAAATGTGATAAACTTGCTTTAATACGTGCTCTGTCCCTCTGGACAGAGGGAGAGCAGGGTGTTTCCTGGGGACGGCTACTCAGCTGCCCTGGCAGGTTCCCTCCAGGTAGTTTACCCTGATCTGTACCCAGGAAGGCTGACTCACTAAGAAAGCTACATTGGTCTATAAAACCAGACTCCAGTGTGTTAGTTTATGATGAGAAATATGGCAGGTGCAGTAGACTGTCCTATTGGCCTTAACAGTCTGTTTTCTTCATGTAATCATCCCACTTGGGAAGCCTAATTAAAGTCAAGAGGCAGCTCCACATACCAGAATGAGGGGAGTTAATTCTAAGGATGAAATGTTTCGCAACATCAAGTTACCCCTACCACCACGAGCCTGCCACAGCCTTCATCCCCACTTCAGTTTGCTTCAGTGGTTCCTGGTTCTGTTGCATCTTCAACTTGATATTTCTCCACCTCCAAATGGCACATTCTTTTGTTTAAATGGTCCCTCTGGTTTCCGTTACATTCCAGGCCTTGAGACCCATTACTTTCTCTTTCAGATTACTTTGCTTATTGGCTTTGTCGTGTCTATCCTACAGCTCTGGGCTTGCAGTGTGAGGGTGGGAAGTTTCCAAATTCACTGTCTTCCCCAAATGTGCTAGGATCTGCAGGCTACCCAGTTGTTTATTCAAATCTGTGTGGCAGTCGTATCAGATACAGGCCTGAAGTTCCCCCATGTGCTAAATTATGGACAGCCTATCTGTAGAAGGGTAATGTTAAAGCTTTCCTCCGGTTATGACTGAATAAGAGGCGTGTAAACATGAAGAAATCCTACAGGTCATGGACAGAAGTCCCGTGAATGGACTGTGACCGTCCACAGTCCGCCCTCGTGCAGCAGCTGAGGCTAGATTTCAGAGGGCTGGGAATGACCATCGCTCGACCTTCGACATCAAGCCTTGCTCGTTTATGCTGTGAAGATAGGAGCAGGGCTATGTTTGGGGAGATCGCCGCGACCCCCGCAGCCAGCGCCTAGTCGTGTTCCACCCGGTCTCCGAGCCTGGGTTTCCCGAATACAAAATGGAAGGCGACTCAGGCTCAGGCCTGCTCTCTGTGTATAAAGTCCTTTGCTTTCGTTGTAAAATCACACTTCCACGAAGCAAAGGTACCGCAAAGCAAGACGAGGAGAAGGTGGCAACAACGCTCCACTAATGCCGAGTTACGTCGCTTGTGACGTAAAGCTCAAGACTCCGAGGGGGCGCCCGTGGTCACCATAGCAACGGCGCAGGCTCAGTTCTGGCGTGGGGTTCTGGGAATTGTAGTTTTCCAATATTTGCGGTTGAGAAGGACCTGTCACCGACATCCTGGACCCGGTGCCGACGCCGGGCTGTAAACATGGTCCAGTGGAGGGTTCGGCGTAGCCACAGTGAACAATAGTTATAATAGAGGTTTACAGAGCTGGCAGGACCTCAAGAAAGTCCTGGTAAATGCCTGGAGAATTCGGGAAGCTTTCGCCAGAACAGGGTGCGATAAACGGTCTAGAAGGATCAGGCATGTGCCTGGAAAACGATGGGAAGGTGGCAGCGCACAGGTGGGATCATTTCAGGCAGAAAAAACTGCTCCTACAAAGTCTGGAGGCATGAGAGCAATTCTGGATGGCCGAGAATACGAGGAGGTTGAGTAAGTGTTGGTAAATAATGGGAATCTGAGGATTTAGAAATGGGAAGAAATCAGATCGTGAAAAGTCTTGAATGCCAAACCAAGAATTTGGACCTTTTCCTAAATACACTTGACAGCTCACACACAGCCCAAGCAGTGTGAATGACCCCCTCCTTTATGTTCTCCCTTGTTTTCATCATTTGTCTATTTTATCACTTGCCACAGTATTCTGTGTCTTTGTCCCAAGAGGCATGTCCCAAGAAGAGCCATGGCATGTGATAAGAGCTCAGGAAATGTTTTTTTAATGATCAGATTTGGGCCGGCCCGGTTAAGTGCACACATTCCACTTTGGCAGCCTGGGGTCTGCTGGTTCGGATCCCAGATGCAGACATGGCACCACTCATCAAGCCATGCTGTGGCAGGCATCCCACATATAAAGTAGCGGAAGATAGGCACGGATGTTAGCTCAGGGCCAGTCTTCCTCAGCAAAAAGAGGAGGATTGGCAGATGTTAGCTCAGGGCTGAGCTTCCTCAAAAAAAAAAAAAATGAATGATCAGATTTGAGTTTTAAAAAAGCAACTGCTGGGGCTGGCCTGGTGGCATAGTGGTTAAGTTTGCTTGCTCTGCTTCAGTGGCCCAGGTTTGCGGGTTTGGATCCCAGGTGTGGACCTACACACCGCTCATCAAGCCATGCTGTGGCAGTGTCCCACATACAAAAGTGGAGGAAGATTGGCACAGATATTAGCTCAGCAACAATCTTTCTCAAGCAAAAAGGGGAAGATTGGCAACAGATGTTAGCTCAGGGCCAATCTTCCTCACCAAAAAACAAACGAAAAAAGCAAGCAACTGCCTACACAGAAATCAAACTATAATGATGTACACTTGAAACTTATATAATGTAATAAACCAATGCTACCTCAATAAAAAAGAAAAGGAAAGAAAACAAAAGCAACCAGCAGCAATAAAGAGAGTGGGTAAGAAAGGAGCAAGGCTGAAGGCATAAAGACACCAGAGTTCCAAGTAAATTTTTTTCCCTCCATCCCATCCAAGGGTTGAAATCTGGCAGCTCAAAGACCATTTCTAAAGTGGGTTTTGTTTGGCCAGCACTTTTTAAAAAACTAGTTGCCCTGCATTTTAAAAGTAGGAGTTTTCACATTTAAACAATAACAAAAGATTTCTGGCTTCTCTTGAAAAATCTGAAGATTTGACAGTTTGGGCCCTAATGCTCTCAAGAGCAACAGGATGGAGCTCCGAAGCTACTGCCACCTTTAGACAGGACGTATGCTCTCCAGTTTGTCCTAGTCCCCACTACTTCCGTCCCTCAAACTGAGGCAAATGCCAGTTGCCATTTATCAAGGTGCTTTTCTTTTCATCTCCTGATGGTGAGCTGTTCGGCCCTGGAGGCATTTGAGTCGCCCATCTTTGTACTAATCTATTCTGCCTGCTATCTGAGGAATGACAGGATGAAATTAGTATTTTAGGAAGATTCGTCAGCACAAAACAGACTGAAGTGAGGGGCTGGGAGGGAGAAAGGAAGAAATAAATTGGAAACCTGTTGAAGGAATATTTGACAGAACTTGGCCAATAATTAGTGGATGAAAGATGAGGAAAAGGCAAAATACAATTCAGTTTCCTTCCTGAATGGCTGGGAAGATGGTATCATTAACATAAACAAGAGAGGGGAAGTGGAAAGGGTGGTGGTGATCAATACCTTGCTCCCTCTAGAATTTTGTGGGCAGGGGCCATGAGTTACCAATTCTGTAATCATCCAGTATTCTGCTGGACACGCATTAGGTGCTCAGTTGAATTGAAACGGATCTCAGGTCAGGTCTATATCTGATGGGGGCTAGGAGTCGGGGGAGAAGGGAGAACTGGAACACTTGAACTAAAGCAGTAAGTTGTGAGACTTTAGGAATTCTCTCCAGAGTGGGTGATCCTGGGGCCAGGGGGCAGTTAACATTTTCTGGGGAAAAACTTATGCAAAAGTCCTGAAGCAGAGCAGGAATTTGGCAGGCAAAAACAGAGATGGGGTGAAAATGGTGTCATTCCCAGAGAAAGGAATAAAAAAATCAAAGAGACTGGGATGGCAGGACTTTTCCTGGAATACACTGGAACAGCAAACTCTTGGTTGGGGCATTCGGCAGGGAATTTTGGACAACGAGGCTGGGAAAATTGGAAGCCTGGACTTCTCTAAACGTTTCTAAGAGCACACCACGTAAAAGAAATTTTCAGCCCAAACCCCAAACAAATATTCCTTTATTTGCAAGTTATTTATAAGTGCAACTGCAGTAATATTATGCAGTTTATTCACATTTACTCACACAAAAAAAGAAATTAAAGAAGATTACATAAAAAAATAGAAATATTCTGGGGCCAGCCTGGTGGCACAGCAGTTAAGTGCGCACAGTCTGTTTCGGCGGCCCAGGGTTCCCAGGTTCGGATCCCAGGTGCGGACATGGCACTGCTTGGCAAGCCATGCTGTGGAGGCATCCCACATATAAAGTAAAGGAAGATGGGCACGGATGTTAGCTCAGGGCCAGCCTTCCTCAGCAAAAAGAGGAGGGTTGGCAGCAGATGTTAGCTCAGGGCTAAGCTTCCTCAAAAAAAGAAAGAAAGAAAGAAAAAAAACAAATTCTAGTATTTTCTTCCCACACCCCCAGTGCATCATATCACACACACACCACTTCGGAGGCCCTGCTATAGTCAAAGGGAGCCAATGGAGGTTCTGAAACAGAAGAGGGGCCTGGTCCCTGTCGACTTTCCCGAATCCACAAACTTGAGAAGCAGAGACATCAACAACAGTGAGTGCCTTCCACGTGCCTCGATGATTCACACATTAAATCCCCAAAGCAATCCGACGCTGCACGTACCATTACTATCTTCTAAGATAATGTTTTTATCTTAAAATGAGGAAACTGAGGCATGGTGAGGTTAAGAACCTTTCCCAGGGTCACGCAGAAGAGGCGGAGCCAGAATTCGAACCCACCCGGCCTGGGTCCACAGTCTATGAGCTTAACCACTACTGGGGGTTGGCTGTTTTCTCCCCGTGTGACCTTGAGCAAGTCCTTCACCAATCAGCGCTGTCGTGAGAGCGCCAGGCCGCAGCAGAAACCCAGGGACTGCCAGGCCTCCTCCCACGCGGGGGTCTAGGGGAGGTCAGCTTATCCGCGAAGGCCCCAAAGGCCCGCGCAGGCGCAGATGATGGGCTTCGTTTCTATGGTTTCCGGGGGCGAGACGGCGGAGGGAAGGTCGACTCCCAGCGTCGCGCTGCAAGCGTCGCGCTGCGAGCGTGCTTTGCGGCAGGCCTCCGCGTCGCCGGCAGATCGTCCAGGAGTGGCGGCAGTCCAGCTTGGAAGCAAGGGCACCGCGGCGGAACGGTAGGGCGTGTGTGTGTCCGCGAGGCAATTAAGCCTAAGGAGCTTCTTTCCGAGATTTTTCAAACAAATTTCCTCTTGGCCTCCTGGATGTTCGTTTTCCCTGCCCCGAACTCTGGCGTGTTTTCGGCTTTCCCAGACCCCTTCACCCTCACAACCTGTGTCACCGAAGCCTGCAGACCGCCCCCTCTCTCCTGTCTTTCCAGATTAATTCAGCTTTGTGCCACACTAAGGCTTTGGCCTTCTGTTTCTTAACCTGAAGTGCACGCTCCTGGTCCCGGCTTTCAAGGCCCTGCGTGATTTCGCCCCCGCCAACCTCTTCAGCTCCTTTCGGGCCTCTTCCCGGCATGCACTCTGCGCTCCGGCCACGTCTGGGTGCTCAGTGTCCCCCAGACATACCCAGCACCTCCGCTGTAGCCCGTGCTGTGCCCCGCTGGATCACTCTGCCCACTGATCTCCACTTGGCAAACAGCCCATGCGAAAAGGCATTTTCCAGTCTCCTGGGCGCAGCGGGTGCTTCCTTCTTCCAGCTCTTTACCCTTTTGTGTTCCTTCCATTGGGTTCCCAGTTCCCTGTGTGTGTTTGCATTCTAGTGCTACGCTCCAGTTGCTTCTTTCCCCCCCCATCCCAGTGCCTGGAATGTTATTCCCCAGTAAATGACTGAAAGGATGGGTAGAAAATTTAAAAATTAAATTCACCTGTAAATCTAGTTCATACAGAACTATATTGATTTTGTGTGTGTGTGCTTCCAGTCTTCTTTTACAGACATTTTTTCTTTGGCTTACTACATATACAAACACTACAGTTATTGTAGTCCCTTTTTTCATTTAACATTGAAATATGTGTTCCTTGTATATTACCCTTTTTTCCCACTGTCTATCATATTCTACAAAGTTGGTACCAGATTTAATTACCCATTTCCCTGTTGTTGCACATTTAAGTTGTTGGATTTTTTTTCCCAGTAAACAGTTTTGAGCCCCTACCTGGTCACTGCCCTCATGGTGCTCATTGTTCAATAGGGGAGACAGTCAAGTAAACAGTCCATTATGTGCTGTGCAGAGTACTCCTATGGGAAGTTTCAGATGCTCTGCTCACACAGGAGGGACACCAGTTTCGGGATGGCTTCTCAGGAGAAGTGTCATCTAAGTTGATATGGATAGGAAAATGTAAAGAAATGTTTTTGTTTACAAAAACAAATGCTTGTGCTTTTTTGTTCTTTTCAGTTCTATCTTCAGATCTATCTCAAAGAATTGGAATTAGTGAGTCAAAACATAAACGCTCTTTTTGCCTTTTGATAAAAATGACCCTATCAATATAGAGAGGATTTTTTTTGTTTGTTTTTTAGTTCTGGTTCTCTTCCTTGGGTTTTGTGAAAGCACAGAGATTGCTCATCTACCATAAACTGGAAGAACCTGTCTCATGAAAAAGTTTGGTGAGAAGAAATTGGGAGAATACTATAAAATATCTTTCTAGAGGGCTGTTTATCATAATCATCTCATTTTTCTTAGAAATTTCTCATTTGATTGCACTTTTATGCCATTATTTCTTTTTTTGTCTTCCATTTCAGCCATGCCTTTCTTTGATGTGCAGAAAAGGCTGGGCCTTAACTTAGATCACTGGATGACAATACAAAGTGCGGAGCAGCCTCACAAGATTCCAGGTCGATGCCATGCTTTTGAAAAAGAATGGATAGAATGTGCACATGGAATCGGTGGCATCCGCGCAGAGAAAGAGTGCAAGATAGAATTCGATGATTTCGTAGAGTGTCTGCTTCGGCACAAGACGGTGAGGAAGTGATGGAGATGGGAGCTGAATTACTTCCTTGTTTCTTTGGGGCTACTTTTCAGTGTTTTTAATTGGCCATTGGGCAGTGGCTTGCTTAATGTGAATTGGCAAAATTTTTCTGGTGAAACACCTTCTCTCCTTAAATACCATGTCAAGGAAGTTAAATGCCTCCAGATCTGAGGCGGGCCTAGTGTTCCTCAGTGTTCTTCCGCTTCTTCTCACATGTTTTCCTTCGCATTGCACCCTGCTCTAGCCACCGGGTTAGAAATTGCATGTGTGTGTATATTTCCATTTTTGCTTTAGGCTATAAAGCAAAGAATATCATCCAGCCTTGGATGTTTGTCCTTGAAAGTCTTTGTGTGAAAATCTTTCAAATTCATTGAACCCCTGCAGAGGAAGAGGTTAAAACCCTGCAGATCTATTCCGTTGAACCTGATAGAGCAATCTCTGGATGCATGTCTACTCTGGAGAAGATGGAGGTGTTAAGGAGATTACCTTAGGTGTGCCTAACCAAAGCTGCAGGGGGAAAAAAGGATGTTAACAGCATGGTGTCTACCTCCTCAAGAGCTGAATGATTTGTATAACATGTAGAGCCCTCTTTTTCCCTTCCAGAAGACATCTTTGGTTATGGGCTGTCATTTTGCCTATTTCTGTGCTCCAGATAAAACAAATAGAAATGTTCTTATTATGCCCAACTCCGTGGAGTTCAGGGAGACAATTTGGATTTTCAGTAAAGTTATCACAAAGTTATCTGTATCAAAAATTTAAAATTTCTTTTAACATCTGCCATTGGCATTTGGATAAAATGAAGTCAAACTTGGAAGGAATGAGAAGGTGTCAGGTAATAATTTTGTATTGATCTCTGCAGAATATTGATCATGAAGTGAGTAATATTATAGTATTACTGAGGGACAGTGAGTGGGCCATTGTTGGCCACCTACCTGCTATTTAGTTAACAGTGTGTCTTAATGTGGGCCCCAGTTACTCTTTGCTCAGATTAAGTCTTTACTCATCGTGGAAAATTTACACCAAGAAGAGGCAATGTCGTGAGGTGGGAAGTACATTGGATTGGGCGTTAGGAGAGCTGAGTTTTGATACTGGTTCTACCGCCGTTTTGTGACTTCCAGCAAGTCACCTCCCTTCTTGTCTCGGTTTCCTTATCTGCAAATGTTAAAGAGTTGCTCTAAGGTCACTTCCTCATTTTGTGAATTTATGAATAGATATTCAGTACCATTTTAAAGGTCACCCTAAATGATAGATACTTCCCCTTAGGTGAAGAAGCTAGTGAATCAAGGAATTAGAATCAAGCACTGTTTTAAGTTCTTAACATGTAATAATGCATTTATTTCTCACAACAATCCTGTGAGATGCTTTACTGTTACTTTTCTCACTATACAGTTAAAAACTTGAGGCAAGGAAGAATTAAAGCCATTGCCTAGGGTCATACAGCTAGGAAGTGGTGGAACTGGGATTTCAGTCTGGCAGTGCTGGCTCCAGAGCCATGCTTGTCTCCACCACACTGAGTGGTGAAGAGTTCTAACTCGGAGAAAGACTTCACGTGTGGTGTTGTGATAGCTCAACCATGACTAGTCCTCTGTTGGGAGACTCTTTAATAAACAAGTGTTAAGAATGCAGTCTTTTAAAAATGGTTAATGTTTGTATCAGTATTCAGGATACACCTACAGTTTCTTCTACTGAAGTTAGGTCCTGACTAATTCTTTAAGGTTAATGTGATGTTTAACTGAATATACTAACTCTTCATGCCTTTGTGAAAACTTAGTCATTCACTCAAAAAATATTTATTGGGACACCTATTATGTCAGGAGCTATTCTAGGCATTAGGAATATATCAGTAAGCAAAACAGCAAATAGTCCCTGTCCTGATGGAGCTTAAAAGTGGGGGGGGGCCGGCCCCGTGGCGGAGTGGTTAAGTTCGCGCGCTCCGCTGCAGGCGGCCCAGTGTTCCGTCGGTTCGAATCCTGGGCACAGACATGGCACCACTCATCAAGCCACGCTGAGGCGGCGTCCCACATGCCACAACTAGAAGGACCCACAACCGAGAATATACAACCATGTACCGGGGGGCTTTGGGGAGAAAAAGGAAAAAAGTAAAAATCTTTAAAATAAAACATAAAAGGAGGGAGGGGGGCAGAAAAATCAACGAGTTAAAAAATAGTGTGTCAGGTGTTGATAAGTGCAATGCAGAAAATAAACAGAAGGATGGGAGACACTGGGTGTGGGGGCTAGGTGGATGCTCTTTTAAATAGGGTGGTCAGAGAAGAGCTCAGTGATAGAGGACGTTTGAGCCATGTGGATGTGAGGGAAGATGTTGCTGGCAGAGGAAACAGTGCAAAGGTCCCTGAGCTGGAGCAGAGAGCAAGGGGAAGGGTGTTAAGACATAAAGTCAGAGAAGTAGACCTCATAAGTAATTATAAGGAAGAATTCTGCTTTTTGTCTCAGTAAGATAGGAAGCCATTGGGTTTTGAGCAGAGGAATAATGCAATCAGCATTAGCAAGTCTGTTTTCTGCATCACAGGATCCATGTGAATTAATGGTTCTCTCGATCTTGTATAGCGTGGCCTTCGTTTGTTGGGAATGTCCTATCTGAGAAGAGGCAGAACTGAGGGCCCAAAAGTGACTAGCAGCTGAGCACGTCCTTATTTCGGTGTGGTAAACAGACATCATGTTGGCTGTTTCTGCTTCATTCATACCTATGAACAGCCGCCGGCAGCAGTGCCACCTTCACGTAGACAGGTCAGGAATATGTAAGCTGTGAGGTGATCTCAGCTTTTAACATTTTAAAATATTTTAGTGTGCATAAGTATGCCTCTTAAAGATTTTTGATCTGTATGTTTTTGTAAATACTTGTGTTCCTATATATAATAGGAACGTTTCAGGTATTAGTTTTCAAGGTGGTATTATTATTTAAGAAATGTATTTGCTGGGGCCGACCCTGTGGCCGAGTGGGTAAGTTTGCGTGCTCCACTTCGGCAGCCGAGGGTTTCGCCAGTTTGGATCCTGGGCGCGACATGGCACCACTCCTCAGACCATGCTGAGGCGGTGTCCCACGTAGCACAGTGAGAGGCACTCACAACTAGAATAGACAACTATGTACTGGGGGGCTTTGGGGAGAAAGAGAAGAAGAAAAAGAAATGTATTTCTTAAAGGCTTGGGAAGTGATTTCAAGTTAGTTGTTTAAAGATAGGTTTCATCTCAGAGGATTTCTGGGATGAAAATCTTCCATAGTTTAAAAAAATGAAATCAGTGAATGAAACAATGAATCCAGCTCTCACTTTCTGGTGCTTATCTCCCCCTGGTTTAAGTCCTTTGTTCCTTTGACAGATGAAACGCCTGAGTGCCATCAGGAGGCAGCGGGATAAGCTAATAAAGGAAGGGAAGTACACGCCTCCACCTCACCACTTGGGCAAGGAGGATCCTAGGCCCTGAGCAGAGCAGCTGCTGATGGCTGGAGGCTGATTTTCCTGTTCTCTTTTCTCCACTGGAAAGTTTGTGTACTGAAAACTTCTTTGTGAAAGTGTCTGAAAATAAAGGATTGCACCATCCTATTTGTTCTATTTTCTCTTGGCTTATACTTTCCCATAAGGAGATTACAACCTATTTTTTAAATTTGGAAAAATTCCTCTACTTCTGCCTTAAGAATTAGCATCTAGATAATAATAAACAGCATTTAATACACGCTGAGTATGTATGAGGTATTTTAAATATGTTAACTCAGGTAAGAAGTTACAGTGTTCTTTAGTGCTTACATTCTGGTTTATTTTCCGTAAAGCATGGACTTGGCCTGGGAGGGGGAGGCGGCGGAGAGACTGGTTGTGTTTACTATAAGATCTATGAAGTCTAACTTTAAGGCTAAGAAGATGAGAAGTTCAGATAACTTTATTTTGAAGAAACAATGCCGTTGTTTCAATTTGCTACCTTATATCAGTGGTATGTTAGTATTTCTAGTTGATGTGTTTAGAAATAAGTTTTTAAAAGAAAAGTCCAGATGCAGATGGGAAGGTGAACATTAGAAAATTAGTGTGTGTTGAGAATATAATTGAAACCTCAGAAATCCTGCAGCGTCTTTTTTCCACCTTTTTTTATTGTGGTAAAATACATAAAATTTACCATCCACCGGTTTTTAGGTGTACAGTTCAGTGGCATTAAATACCTTCACATTGTTGTGCAGCCATCGCTACCATCCACCTCCAGAACTCTTTTCATCTTGCAAAACTGAAACTCTGAACGTTGAGCTAACTCCCCATTTCCCTCTCCCCGCAGCCACCATTCTGCTTTCTGTCTCTGTGACTTTCACTACTCTAAGTACGTCACATAAGTGGAATCATAGAGTATTTGTCTTTTGTGACTGGCTTATTTCACTTAGCATAATGTCTTCAAGGTTCATCTATGTTTTAGCAAGTGTCAGAATTTCTTTCCTTTTTAAGGCTGAATAATATTCCATTGTGTGTATCTACCACATTTTGCTTATCCATTCATCCCTCAGTGAACACTTGGGTTGCTTCCGTGTTGTAGTTATCGTGAATAATGGTGCTATGAACGTGGGTGTACAAATACCTCTTTGAGACCCTGCTTTTCAGTTCTTTTGAGTATATACCAGAAGTGGAGTTGCTGGATCATATGGTAGTTCTATTTTTAACTTTTTGAGCACTCGCCATACTGTTTTCCACAGTGACTATACCATTTTACATTCCCACCAATAGTGCATAAGGGTTCCAGTTTTTCCACATCCTGGCTAATACTTGTTAGTTTGTGGGTTTTGTTGTTTTTCGTTTGTTTGTTTGTTTTTGTGGATAGTAGCTAGCTAATGGGTGTGAAGTGGTATCTCATTGTCGTTTTGATTTGTATTTCCCTAATGATACATAAGTGATGTTGAGCATCTTTCATGTGCTTATTGGCCCTTTGTATACCTTCTTTGGATAGCTGTCTGTGCAAGTCTTTTGCTTATTTTTAAATCAAGTTTTTCTTTTTTTGTTATTGAGTTTTAGGACTTCTCTGTATATTTGGGATATTGATTCCTTATCAGATATATGGTTTACAAATATTTTCTCCCATTCTGTGGGTTGCCTTTTTACTGTGCCAATAGTGTCTTTTGATGCACAAAATTTTAAAATGTTCATGAATCCGATTTGCCTTATTTTTTCTTTTGTTGCCGTAGATGTCGTATCCAGGAAATCATTGCTGAATTCAATTTTGTGAAGCTTTCTCCTGTGTTTTCTAAGTTTTATAGTTTTAGGTCTTACATTTAGGCCATGGATCCATTTTGAGTTGATTTTTTTACATGGTGTCAGGTAAGGGTCCAACTTCATTAATTTTGTGTGTGACTATCCAGATTTTCCAACACCTGTTTGTTGAAAAGACTGTCTTTTCCTCATTGAATGGTCTTGGCACCCTTGTCAAAAATCATTTGATGATATGTGCAAGGGCTTATTTCTGGACTCTAATTCTGTTCTGTTGGTCCATGTGTCTGTCTTTATGCCAATACCACCCTATTTTGATAAAATCAGTAAATGTGAGTCCTCTAGCTTTGTGTGTCTTTTTCAGGATTTTTTTTGGCTATTCAGAGTCCCTTGAGATTCTATATGAATTTTAGGATGAGTTTTTCTCTCTCTGCAAAAAACATTGGGATTTTGATAGGGGCTGCATTAAATCTGTAGATTGCTTTGCGTAAGAATTAACAGCTTAACAATAAGTCATCTAAACCATGAGCGTGGGATATCTTCATTTATTTATGTCTTTAATTTCTTTCAACAGTGTTTTGTGGTTTTTGTTGTACAGCCTTTCTCCTTGGTTAGTTCCTAAGAATTTTTTAATGCTATTTTAAATGGAATTGTCTTTGTAATTTCCTTTTCAGATTGTTCATTGTTAATCTTGCAGCATTTTGAGTCATAAATGTCAGCTGTAGGGCTTGACTGTAAGATTCTCAAAAGGGAAAGTACGTAGTGTCCTCGTCTCAAAATTGGTAATATGAGCTTTAGCATTTGAGCAGAGTGCTCCTTATTTCTTGTGTTATAGGGCAAATCTTTAGCCAAGCAGCATTTTCTTAAACTATTTGCTAATCAATCACAATGGAGAAACCAGCTGGAGTCCTTCCAGCAAGATCTTGTGCTGTGACCACATGTTAGGTTGCTTTATTGTGCTCTGTACACATAAACTTTTCTCAGGTTTTTTAGGTCCAAATGGCCTTCAGTGCATACATATTTTTGGAAAATAGAGAGGCCAATTGGAAATGCCAGACAGGAAAGCAGAATATTAATCAAGGCTTAATGTAGGTACATGCCCTTTCATTCAAAGATATCTTTTATTCCTGAACTCTGGGTTGTAGAATGAAAACCAAATCCCATTCGCTTGTATTTATCTAAAGGTAAAAAATGAGTAGAAGAGAACACTTAATTGTATTTGTTGGAAAGCATTTCCTTGATGTCTTTACAGGATATCAAAAGCCTTCATTTACATCTGATACCCATAAACAGCTCTGGGAAAGCAACCCTGCCTCTTGTCTTTGTATATTTGGCCAATTTTGTGCCTTAATTGCTTTTTTGAGAAAGTAGGACAGCAATGTTAGGAGCTGGTAAAACCAAGGAGCTGGCTTCAAGACCCCTGTTCTTTGAGCAGCTTGAATAAAAACAAGCAGAGTTAAGGCTGTATCTTTTTGACTAACTAGGTTGGTGCAGAAAAGAACTGAAGCTGGGGGGAGGTGGGACAGAAAGCTGTGAGGTTATTTGCAGTTGATGATCTGAAACTCTGAGAGGGCAAGTTACCTGCTCCCTCAAAACAGCATTGCCTGTTGCCCTTTCCCCTTCCTTCCCTACACTCTGGTAAAAGGACTCAACCCCTTTGGCCTATGCTTTTTAACCTTGATGCTGCAACTCAGTACATAAGGGAAATCACTGACTGCTCCGGCAACTACATTTCAATTTTTCATTTAATTTTTTTGATTAGGTAATTCATGTGGTTCAAAATTCAAAAGTTACAAAGGATATATAATGAAAAATCCTCAGTCATGTAGTTCCCCTCTCCAGAGGCAACCAGTGTTCTGAGTATTCTAGAGAGATTCTGTGCCCATAGACACACATACACTGTGTGGGTAAACAAATGGTAGCAAATTATTCACATAGTTCCTGCATTTTTCTGTCTTCCCTTACTGTATTTTCAGGAATGTTCCAAATCAGGCACATGACCCAGTTAGAGCCAATGAATGACTCTTGCTTGGAATCCTCAAAGAGAGGAAGGATGTTTCCTCTGGAGTTAATGCTGAGGAGGTTTAAGTTGTATAGATGCTTTAGATATTTTTTATTCATTCAACCGACAAATACTTACTAAGTACCCACTTTATTACAAGAAGAGAAATTTACAGGCATACTCAGTAGATGAAGAGGAACAGCCAAGTTGAGAGAAAAACTGCTTTCTGGTAATGTGAGCTTCTGCAGTAAGTCCATCCTGAGACTAGCCCTATCCCTGGACTTTGAAGTCCTATGAGCCAGTAAATTCTCCTTTTTGCCTAAGCCAGTGTTGATAGGATTATCATTACTTACAATAAAAAGAGGTCCAACTGAATAGCAAATACATCAGAGTTGCCCCATTTTACACTTGAGGAAACCAAGGCTTATAAGGGTGAAGTAACTTACCTGGTATCAAACATCTGTAAGTACTAGAAGCAGGATTTGAATCTAGGTCTGGACTTCTACTTCTGATTATATAGAAGGCCTTGAGAGACCTTTGCTACTATGATAACAAGAAAAACCTAGACAAAACAATAATTCTCCATGGGGCTAACAAAAAGTGGTATATGCGAGGAGACCTTGGACTGAATTCCAGAAAGAATTTATAGGTAACAGGACTGGTCAGCTTCCAGTCTGGGGGGCAGGCTCCTAGTGAGTGTATGGGTAAGCCTGCAATAGATGGGGAGGCATTGCAGGGCTAAGGTGAAGCCAGCTGAGTCTAAGATGTCAGTATAGAATGGGAGGACAGCTTGGAATCTGAGAGAACCTCAAACACAAAAACAAATTACCAGGCTCAACCATTCTGCCTTCCCCCCTGCTGCCTCCCCCCAAATTTTGCTGAGAGGGTAGCAGTGGAGGAGGGGCTGATAAGCATAAATAATATAGTTGTGCACATTCTTGGGGGTAATTTTGAGACCCTGTCAGAGTTGACTGCAAAGGTGAATCAAAAATATCTAGAAGTGCAACCAATCCCAACTCAAATTCTGACAAGATCAAAAAGATAGCATCTAGGAAGGTTGGGTTAATAACAGGTGAAATCAGTCTAACTAAAGTTGCAACTTAGGGGCCGACCCGTGGCCGAGTGGTTAAGTTCGCATGCTCTGCTTTGGCAGCCCGGGCTTTTGCTGGTTCAAATCCTGGGCACGGACATGGCACCGCTCATCATGCCATGCTGAGGCGGCATCCCACATGCCACACTAGAAGGACCCACAACTAAAAATGCATAGCTATGTACCAGGGGGCTTTGGGGAGAAAAAGGAAAAATAAAATCTTAAAAAAAAAGATTTAAAAAAAAATAAATTAAAAAAAAAATAATAAAGTTGCAACTTACCCCCAAAACCTACTCTAAGACAAATCTAAATGAAAAGTGCTTCTAATGTTTAGAGGAAAGGGTTTCTACTTTTGGGGAAATAAAACAAGTATTATACTTTATTTGCCTCTGGTCTTTTATACACAGTATCTGGAGTACAATATCAAATTGTGAGACATGCAAAGAAGCAAGAAAATGTGATCCATAATCAAGGAGAAAAATAGAACTGTTGTAAATAAATTTATTATTATAAACAAATGAAAATTCTAGAGCTGAAAAATACAATGTCTGAAATAAATTCATTGAATGAGCTTAACAGTGGAGTGGACATTGTAAAAGAAAGGATTGGGGCCAGCCCCATGGCCAAGTGGTTAAGTTCGTGCACTCCACTTTTGCAGCCCAGGGTTTCACTACTTCGAATCCTGGGCATGGACATGGCACCGCTCGTCAGGCCATGCTGAGGTGGCGTCCCACATGCCACAACTAGAAGGACCCACAACTGAAATATGCAACTGTGTACTGGGGGGATTTGGGGAGAAAAAGGGAAAAAAAAAAGATTGGCAACAGTTGTTAGCTCAGGTGCCAATCTTTAAAAAATAAATAAAATTAAAGTAATCGATGGATGTGAAGACAGATTAATAAAAATGATCAAAACTAAAGCAGAGGAAAAGATTGGAGGAAGAAAAAGTATCAGTTACCCATGGACTAATCTAAAGCAGTCTCAATATAATTGGAGTCTCAAAAGGAGAGGAGAGGGGCTGGCCCGGTGGCACAGCAGTTAAGTGCACACGTTCCACTTCAGCGGCCCGGTGTTTACTTGTTCGGATCCCAGTTGCGGACATGGCACCACTTGGCACACCAAGTCTTTAACAAATGGTACTTGGACAACTGGATATCTGTATGTAAAGAATGAAGTTGGACCCCTACTTACACCATGCACAAGTTAGAGGGTCTTTCCACAGACCCCATCCTAACACTGGATAAAATCAAGTTTCCACAAGTTCAAGGAGATCAGCCAGTAATATAACTGCCTGACAGAACAAAAATCAACTTGTTCAGAAAATAATAACAGAAGCCAGAGTCTCTACAGCTTTTCTCACTCACAATATTCAATATACAGAAGATATGTATACTGTAAACAGGAAATGTGACCCATAGTAAAGGAAAAGAGCAGTCAACAGAAACAGACCCCAAGGTGACTCAGAAGTTGAATTAGTAGACAAGGACTTCAAAGCATCTATAAAAAGTATGTTCAAGGACTTAAAGGAAAAGTTGGTCATAATGCGTGAACAGATGGGGAACTGTAGAAATGGAAAAAGGACCAAATGAAATTTTAAAATGGAAAATTACAATATCTAAAATTAAAAATTCACTAGCCTGGATTAACAACAAATTGGGGACCGCAAGAGAAAAGATAGAAAAAAAGCCAGTAGCAGGAATCTCAAAATCATGTCCCATGAAAGAAGTCAGATGCAAGAGAGTATATATACTATATGATTCCATTCATAGGAATTTCAAGAACAGGCAAACTAATCTCTGATAATAGAAAACAAAACAATAATTCCCTAGGAGGGGATGGGAGTTGAATAGGAGAGGAGAGGATAACTTTCTAGGGTGATGGAAATGTTCTATATCTTGATTGTAGTGGTGACTACATGGATGTACACAATTACCAAAACTCATGAATTTGTACACTTAAGAGCTGTGTATTTCCCTGTATGTACTGGGTTAACCTAAAAGAAGGCAAGAAAAAGGGAACAGGAGAAAAAAACCCAGATGAGATAAATAGGAAATAGTGAAGTAGTATACTTAAAACCCAACCATAGTAATAATTAAGAAATAGTAAATATATGGATAAATGTAAAAGGTAGCTTTTTTTCCTTCTCTTAATGTCTCTGAAAACAAAAACGATGAGAAAAATTAAAGGAGACTGTGGTAGGCTGCTTCAAATGAGTCCCAGTCCAGTGATCTGTATCACCTGATATTCATGCCCTCTGTAATCCTCTTTTATTGTGTGTAGGCCTGACTTTGTAGCTTGCTTCTAACAAACAATATGGCAAAAGTTATGGGATGTCACTTCTGAGATTAGGTTACAAAAAGCTGTTACTTCCGTCTTGCAGGTTCTCTCTCCCTTACTCTCACTCTCACTCTTCTTACTTGCTCACTCTGAAGAAGCAAGCTGCTTTGGACTTAGACCCCTACCCACCACCACCCTCAGTAGTAATAAAGTAACCCTCATCAGCCAGAGGAGGATTTTGGAAGAGAGGAAACTGATGAAAGGGGTTCTTTAAACCAGTTTATGAAGTCCTAGGCAGATCCCTGAATGACCTACATGTCAAACTGAATAGAATTAGTATGGCAAATATTTGAGAACTGAATTACAGTGTGGAATACCCTGTGGGTTTTCAGATTGGTCTCTCATAACACACAAATGAAGCAGGCTAGAATAGCACCGCAAGTCTGAAAACTAAATTGTCTTTGGAATGACAGCCCACAAAATTAAGCCAGGATCTGTGCACCGAACTAAATAGGGTGACTGCCAGCTAAAACAGAAGATTTAAATAGGATCCAGAGTCTCATAACATAATACTCAAACTGTCCAGTTTTCAAGAGAAAATCACTCATCATGCCAAGAACTAGGAACTTGAATGAGAAAACATAATCAACAGATGCCAACACAAAGATAATTTAGATATTGGAATTATCTGACAAAGATTTTAAAGCAGTCATCATAAAAATGCTTCAAGGAGCAATCACAAACTCTCTTGAAATGAAATAAAAATCTCAGCAAGTAGAAAAGTATATAAAAGAATCCATCTGAAATTATTGAACTGAAAAATAGAGTAACCAAAATAAAAAACTCACTGGATGGGCTCAGTAGCTGAATGAAAATGACAGAAGAAAGAATCAGTGAACTTGAAGATAGCATAGCTCTAGAAGAAAGTGGAAGAGAATATATTTGTGATCTTGGGTTGGCAAAGATATCTTACAAAGAATGCAGAAATCACTAACCATTAAGAAAAATTGATAAACTGGATTTCATCAAAATTAAAACTCCTGCTCATCAAAAGACACTATTAAAAAAATAAATAGGCAAACCAAGATTGGAAGAAATCTTTGAAATACATATATCTGACAAAAATCTTATGTCCAGAGTATGTGTGTGTGTGTGTGTGTGTGTGTGGTGTTCAATATAATTTGTAATCAGGAAAATGCAAATTAAAAATGTGAGGAGATACCACTTCACACCCACTAGAATGGCGAAAGTTTTTTAAAAACTAACACCATCAAATGTTGGTGAGAATGTGGAGCATCTGAAATTCTCTTACATTGCTGGTAGAAATATAAAATGGTATTGCCATTTTGGAAAACTGTTTTCCAGTTTCTTATAAAGTTAAACATACATTTACCAAGAAATTTCACTCCTAGATATTTTCTCAAGAAAAATAAAAATTTAACAAAGTTGTACGTGAATGTTTATAGCAGCCTTATTCGTCATAGCAAAAAACCCAAATGATCTTCAATGTGGTAAACAAACTGTGGTATATCCATATAATGAAATACTACCTAGCAATAAAAATAATTATAGAAATATGCAAAAACATGGATGAATCTTAAAATCTTTATGCTGAGTGAAAGAAGCCAGACACAGAATGCATATTGGATGATTCCATTTATATGAAACTCAAATAAAGGAGAAGGCAGATCAGTGGTTGTGGGGAGGGAGGTGGGAAAGGGACGGACTGGGAACCAGTACAAGAGAGCCCTTTAGAGTAATGGAAATGTTCTGTAGGTTGATTGTGGTGGTGGTTGCGTGAGTGTTTATATTTGTCAAAACTCATAAAACTATATACATTAAAATGTGAGCATTTTATTTGTAAATTTTACCTCGGTATTTAAAAACCCTTGTTTATTTGACTCCAGTGCTCACACTCTTCAAAGATATTGAAACCACATCTATCTGTATTCTCTGGTTGGAGCATTATGATTTACCAATGGAAATAAAAAGTAGGTTCTGGGGCTGGCCCCAGGGCCTAGTGGTTAAATTCAGCGTGCTCTGCTTTGGTGGCCTGGGTTTGGTTCCTGGACGTGGACCTACACCGCTCATCGGCGGCCATGCTGTGGCAGTGACCCACATACAAAATAGAGGAAGATTGGCATGGATGTTAGCTCAGGGTGAATCTTCCTCAGCAAAAAAAATTAAGTCTGTCCTCTGAGGGACTCACAATTTAACTGTAAGTCAAAGCACAATAGGATAAATACAACTAAAGAGAAATTTTAAGACTCTGAAGAGGAGCTCTTTCCTGAATTACCCTCTACTGAGGTTTGTCACTTGAGTAGGTCACTTAAACCTATCTGAATCACCATTTCCTGAAATGAAGGGTTTGGACCAGATAATTTTTATCTAAATTATCTGGCACTAAAGCTCATTGATCTGTGAACTTTCAACTAATCTAATGCAGGTTGTGTTGAGGCTTTGAAATGTGGGCAGGATTTCCACATTACTACAAGGTAAACTTGTGAGAATGGCAGTTCAGGCAGAGGGTCGCATGGGCAAAGGTGTGGTCATGAGAAAGCACAAGTTCTGCTCAGGGGAGAGCAACACCCTCATCTTCAGAATGAAGGTTAGATGTGTGTGTGGAGCAGTGGGGAGAAATCCTAAAAAGGTGGCTGGGGCCAAACTAGGGCCGTGACTGCCAGGCTGAGGAATATTACTCAAGAGAACAGGGTTCCAGAAGTTCAGTAGACATGTCACTTGCATCGTAGCATCAAGCATTCCAAAATGCGGTATCCTGTTAGCCCAGACAGTAGAGAGAATCTGGTGACAATAGCTGCAGGAGGAGCAGCTGCATAGCGCTGAGCCCTGTTCCTCTGCTCCTGCCAGAATGAAATGATCACTGACAAGGATACCAATCATTATGTTGCCCAGTGTTTTTCAGATCAAGTCCTAGTCAGGATTCTGAATGAATGATGAGACTGAGCCTGAAAATGTAATCTATAGCATGGCATTATGAACTGACCTTGAAGGGTCCCAGCGGGAAACAGATGGCATAACAATTTAGGATGATTTGAAGAGAGTTTAATGAAGGGACTATTTATAAAGGTGTGGATAGAATGTTGAGAAACCACGAAGGAGAATGCAGTACCTTGGGACCTGAAGAGGCAAGGAGAGGGAACAGCTACTGGAAGCCAGAGACACATGGAGCTGGGGAGAGAGGACCTGAGGGAAGCAGCCAGCCTGCAACAACCCTGGCTCATGCTTCCCTCTCCTCCTGTCTCCCACCCTTCTGGGGTCCTCACCAGCTGAACCCAAACAGAAGCCAAAGGACAAGGGAGCCTGTCAATGTTGTCTTATCAGTCCTGGGGCACAGAGCGGGGTGAAGAACGGTGACTAACAGAACTGGAGGGGCCAGTGGAACATGTCCTGCGCAGAGGCAGAGAGAGCTGTATTCAAAACCCTGCTGTACCTTTTTTCTAGCTGTGTGATCTTCAGCAAGTCACGTACTCTCTCTGAGCTGCAGTTTCTTCATTTGCAAAGTAGAGATCATTCTATTTATTTCCTGACAATTAAGTGAATACACACACACACAGAATTTAACCCAAAACTACTTTGCACACTATACATACTAGATAAATGATAGCTGCTGCTTTTTTCTTTTCTTTTTCTTCTTCTTCTTCTCCTCCTCCTCATTGTTATGATTATAATTACTACTATATTACATATAGCCAGACCTCTTGGAGGGTCTCTTTGAGTTTACTCCTAGTCTGACGCCAGTGTTCTTGTTTCCTTGTGCGTTCTTGTTTCCTGGTGTGGAGGACCAGGCACTTGCCACTGTGGCCAAGGAGAATGGTGATGTCCCAGGCCAAACATGCCCACAAGATGTATTGAGCTGGGACCCTTGTTCACAAACCAAATTGTTTTGTGTTTCATCTCCCAGAGACTGAGAACCTAAGGGAAGCCAAGACTCCTGCAGGCAGCTCACGCCCGCTGTTCATTGCAGGGTGTTGCTTTATCCAAACAGAGCCAAGAGGTTGCTCGTCATTTTTCAGCTCTGGTCAGAAGCAATGGCAGCCACATAGAAGGCTAGAAATGATGAGTAGGGGTCAGGGAGGATGCAGGCAACAGAAGATCAGTGGCTTCCTCTTGATATTTCCCTCTCAGGAAGAAGCCACACTAGAACAAAGAGGCTAGGTGGCTCATGAGGCCTCACATCCCCAAAAGGAGTCAGTGAACTCAAAAGTTGGACAACATCTGCCTTGAGAGTGATTCTGCCACCCCAGTGGTGCTGACGGGTTTGGGCACTGAAATGGCAGAGCTGACCAGGCTAACAGAACTCCTTGTTTGAATCCATGATGAGAAATGGACCATTTTTAGGGCCCCCCTTGGGCCTATTGAAATTTGCACATTACCCGCATCACCAGTCTGGCTGGAGCTACCAACACAGTATTCTTTGCTGTTTTAGAACACAAAGCTGCGTTCCCCCAGGCCTCCAACTGTGCAGCCACTGAGAATCCAAGGCTTCTGCTGACTTACATGTTTCTGTGAGCCAACTGGCTCACTCTGTCACTGCAAGAATGGGCTGGGAGCTGAACTCTGGGTCATGTCATGATTAGGGGTTTCTCAAGAGGAGGAATGAGTTAGCTATTTCCTGAGATGAGAGAGGGGAATTTTTTTTTTTTTTTACTGTAAGTGCTGAGAACAGTTTGTGCTAAAGCAGAGTTTTATGCTGGGAGAGAGAGAACATTTCTGCGATGATGTAGCAGAATCCTTTAAGAATCCTGCCCATGGCTGCTTTTCTGGTGTCACATCCAATCTTTGTTGTGGCCAACACTTCCTGGAGATGAAACACAAGTTCTGATACAGAGATAGCAAGTTCAGACTCCTTCAGTAATGTAAGAACTAGTGCTACAGCCTTTTGTAAGGATAAATACATGTATTGTGAGACGGGCAGGACCTATGGTAGGCTTATTACAGTACCATTACATAAGCCCATCCCAGGGGCAATGGATGTCCAGCTCCAGCCAATTGCTACCAAACAGAAGTGCAGGCCAGGATGACTTACCTTCCAATGTTTCATGAGAAACTAGAAGTCTATATTTTTATGAGAAATAAGTGATTTTTAAATGTTGGCTTTAATTTTTTAAAGGGTGTGGAGCAACTTCCACTTCTGCAAAGATGGAATAGACATACTTTTTCCTATTCCCCCTGCTAGGTACAGTTAAAAACCCTGAACATTATATACAAAACAGACATAAGAAGTCTACGAAAGAGAATGCACACTGGCTAAGGACCCCAAGACCCAACAAACGACTCAGCAATGAGTTCCCTAAGTTTTCTTTTTGCCTCGTATATGTCAGATTGGAGAAGTCAGCAACCCAAAAATGCCCATGGGTACAGACAAGAGTCCCAAGAAAAGCCTGGCTTCTTTACTCAAAGGACCAGAAAAGAGCAGTCTAGAAAGACAGAAATCTTTAGACAATACCCCCTCCACTCCAGCCTTCCCTCTACCCCCGTCAGCAAAGGCCAAGCGGAAAGCCTAGGCACCTTCTCTTGTAACGAAGCACCACTCCCCCTACCTCTAGGTGGTGTCAGAGGAGGCCTAGTCATCCACTCAGGACTTTCACCACTGATCAGCAGTAACAAAGCTGTCTCTCCCCATAATGCTATGGAGGCCACATGGGAAGAGGTAAGGAGGTACCTCTCCCTCTCCCAACCAGTGTGGTGTCGGTGAAGGCCTAATAGGGAATCTGAACTCCTACCCCTGCTCAGCAGTGAGCAGGAGCTCCTCCAGCACAACGTGTCAATGGAGGCCAAGTGGAGAACATGAACTTCCATGGCTATCTGGAAATGATGAGGCAGCATCCCCCCTTTCCCCACAGAAGCAATGTTAGAGGAGGCCTGCTAAAACATAAGATATAAATAGGATTTAAGTCTTATAATATCCAAAATGTCCAGGTCTTAATCAAAAGTGAGTTGTCATAGCAAGACCAGAAAGATCTGAATTTGAATAAGAAAAGACAATCTATCGACCCTAATACCCAAATGACACAGATAGAATTATCTGAAAAGTATTTTGAAGCCACCATCATAAAAATGCTTCACTGTGTTCGATGTGTTCCATGACAAACAAACTTGAAACAAATGAAAAAATAGAAATTCTAAGCAAAGAAATATAAAGTCTCAGCAAAGCAATATAGAAATAAGAACCAAGTGGAAATTTTAGAACTAAAAAATATAATAACTGAAATAAAATTTTAATGAGTGGGCTCAACAATAGAATGGAGAGGACAGAGGAAAGAATCAGTGAACTTGAAGACAGAAAACTAGTGATTACCCAATCTAAACAATAGAAAGAAAATAGACTGAAAACAAATGAACATTATTGCCTCAGGGATATGTGGGATTATAACATAACATCTAATGTTCATGTCAGTGGAGTCACAGAAGAAGAGGAGAAAGAGTATTCAAAGAAGTAACGACTGAAATTTCCCCAAATTTGGTGAAAGACATAAACCTATAGGTTCACAAAGCTGAGCAAACCTCAAGCAGGATAAACCTATGTGAAGACACATCATAGTCAAACTTCTGAAAACTAAAGCCAAAGTAAACAATCTTGAAAGCGGCTAGAGAGGAATGATACCTTACCTATAGAGAGGAGACAATTCAATGGACAACAGATTTCTTATCAGAAACCAGAGGCCAGAGGGAGTGGCACAACGGTTTTCAAACGCTGAAAGAACAAACTGTCAATCTAGAATCTTATACCTGGTGAAAGCATCCTTTAGAAATGAGGAGAAATCAAGACATTCTTAGATAAAGGAAAACTAAGAGAATTGATTGCCAGCGGACTTTCCCTATAGGGATTGCTAAAGGAAGCTCTCTAAACAGAAAGGAAAGGATAACAGAAGGAATCCTAGAATATCAGGCAGGAAACAGAACAATAAAAAGAGCAAATATAAGGTAACTATAATAGACTTCGCTTCTCTCCTTGTGTGTTCTAAATTATGTCTGATGGTAGAAGCAAAAACTTGTAACACTGTCTATTGTGGTTCTCAGTGTAGGTAGAGGAAATATTTAAGACAATTACTTTATAAATGGGGAGGTATAAAGGGACATACTGAGAGGTAAGACTTCTACATTTCACTTGAATTGGTAAAATGTTAACACCAGTGGACTGTGAAGAGCTATGTATATATGATTAATACCTAGAGCAACAATTGAAAAAGCTACACAAGGAAATACACTAAAAACACTGTAGATACATTCAAAACACTGCAGATAAATCAAAATGTAATTCTAAAAAAAGTTCATGTAACCCACAGAACACAGGAAAAAGAAGATCGAGAAATGAAAAACAGGGGCTGGCCCCTTGGCCTAGTGGTTAAGTTCGCGCACTCTGCTTCGGCGGCCCAGGTTTTCACTGGTTTGAATCATGAGTGCAGACATGGCACCGCTCATCAGGCCATGCTGTGGTGGCATCACACATGCCACAACTGGAAGGATCCGCAACTAAAAATACACAGCTATGTACTGGGGGGCTTTGGGGAGAAAAAGGAAAAATAAAATCTTTTTTAAAAAATGAAAGAAATGAAAAACAGAGGGAACAAACAGAAAACAAAAAATGAAATGACAGACTTAAGCCTTAACGTAATAATTGTGTTAAATGTAAATGTAACCAATTAAAAGACAGAATTGGGGGAGGGTTAAAGGGGTAAAGGGGAATATATGTATGCTAATGGATGGAGACTAGACTTTTGGTGGTGAACATGATGCAGTCTATACAAAAGTTGAAATATAATAATGCACGCCTGAAATTTTCACAATGTTCTAAACCAATATGACCTCAATAAAATAATTTTTTTAAAAAGACAGAGATTGGCAGAGTGGATTGAAAAACTATGGCTCAGGGGCCAGTCCGGTGGCTCAGCAGCTAATTGTGCACATTCTGCTTTGGCTGCCCAGGGTTCACCGGTTTGGATCCCAGGTGTGGACATGGCATCGCTTGGCAAGCCATGCTGTGGTAGGTGTCCCACATGTAAAATAGAGGAAGATGGGCACAGATGTTAGCTCAGGGCCAGTCTTCCTCACCAAAAAGAGGAGGATTGGCAGCAGATGTTAGCTCAGGGCTAATCTTCCTCAAAAAGAAAAAAATAAAAAACTATGGTTCAATGATATGTTGTCTAAAGTAAACTCACTTCAAATACAATGATATAGGTAGGTCAAACGTATAAGGATGAAAAATGTATACCATGCAAACATTATTCACAAGAAGCAGTGGTGGTTATAATAAGATGAGATAAAGTAGACTTCAGAGCAAAGAAACTTACTAGGGCAAGAGAGGGATGTTACCTAATGAAAGAAGGGTCAACTCATCAAGAACACATAGCTAACCTAAATGTGTATGCACCAAACAACAGAGCTGAAAAATATGTGAACCAAAAACAGATAGAACTGAAAGGAGAAACAGACAAATCTACAGTTATAGTTGGGGACTTCAACATCCCTCTCTCAGCAATTGATGAAACTACTAGATAGAAAATCAACAAGTATATAGAACTTAACACCACCATATCACCATTAAGCAATAGGATGTAATCAATATTTCTAGAACACTCTACCCAACAATACCACAATATACAGTCTTTTCAAGCACCCATGGAATATATACCAAGAGCAAGCATATCCTGGGTTATAAAATAAACCTCAACAAATTTAAAAGAATTGAAATAATACAGAGTATATGACCATAATGGAATCAAACTAGAAATCAATAATAGAAAGAAAATCTCCAAACACTTGGATACTAAACAAAACATTTCTGAACAATACATGGGTCAAAGAGGAAGTCTTAAGGGAAATAAAAAGTATGCTGAACGGAATGAAATTGAAATAAAACATCTTAATTTTTATTATAAAAAATGTTTAAGGGGCCGGCCAGGTAGCACAGTGGTTAAGTTCACACGTTCCACTTCTCAGCAGCCCGGGGTCCACCAGTTCGGATCCCAAGTGCGGACATGGCAACACTTGGCAAAAGCCATGCTGTGGTAGGTGTCCCACATATAAAGTAGAGGAAGATGGGCATGGATATTAGCTCAGGGCCAGTCTTCCTCAGCAAAAAGAGGAGGATTGGCAGCAGATGTTAGCTCAGGGCTAATCTTCCTAAAAAAAAAATTTTGAGACACAGCCAAGGTGGCACTGAGAGGGAAATTTATAGCACTAAATGCTATGTAAGAAAAGAGAAAAAAAAAATGTCTCAGATCAATAATCTAAGCTTCCAGCTCAAGAAAGTAGAAAAGAACAAAAGTAACCCAAAACAAGAAGAAGGAAATAATAAAGAGCAGAAATCTATAAAATTGGAAAAAGAAAAACAGAGAATATCGATGAAACAAAAACTTGGGTCTTTGAAAACATTGATAAAACTGACAAACCTATAGCAAAACTAACAAAGAAAAAAGAGAAGACAGAAATTCTTAATATCAGGAATAAATCAGGATATCACTACAGATCCTGAAGATATCAAGACTAAAGAGGAAATACTGTGAACGATGTTACACACATAAATTTGACAACTTAGATGAAATGAACCAATCCCTTACAAAGCACAAACTACTACAACTCACCTAACATGAAGTACATAATTTGAATAGCATTATAACTATTAAGGAAATTTAATTTATAATTTCAAAACCCCCCAAAAAGAAACCCCTATGCCCAGATGGTTTTGATGCAGAATTCTGCCAAAAATTTAAAGAATTAACACCAATACTGTACAATTTCTTCCAGAAAATAGAAGAGAGGAAATATTTCCAAATCCATTTTATGAGGTCAGTATTACCTGACCAAAACTAGAAACATGATACCAAAGAAAAAAAAAGATAGCTACAGACCAGTATCCTTCAATATGACTATAGATACAAAAATCCTTAACAAAATATTAGCAAATAGAATTCAGCAACATATAAGAAGATTATACACCATGACCAAGTGGGATTTATTCCAGGGATGCAAGGTTCATTCAATATTCAAAACTCAATGAATATAAGCCAACAAATTAGCAGACTAAAGAAAAATCAATTGATACAGAGAACGCACTTGACAAAATTCAATGCCCATTCATGATAAAAACTTTTCAGAAACCTAGGAATAGAGGGGAACTTCCTCAGCTTGATAAAGAATATCTACAAAAACCTACAGCTAAAATCATTCTTAATGGTGAAAGACTGAATGCTTTACCCCTGAGATTGGGAACAAGGCAAGGATATCCACTCTCATCAATCTAATTCAAGATACTGCTGGAAGTTCTAGCCAGTACAATAAGAATACGAAAAGAAACCAAAGGCATACAGATTGGAAAGTAAGAAATAAGACTGTCCTTAACCGTAGGTGACGTCATGGTCTATGTAGAAATTTCCAAGGAATCAAAAAAAAGAAAAAAGAAAAGAAAAACTCCTAGAACTAATAAGTGAGTTTGGCAAAGTCCCAGAATGCAAAATCAACACACAAAAATCAATCATATTCCTATATATTAGCAATGAACACATGGATACCAAAATTAAATTAAAAATATAATACCATTTACAATCACTAAAAAGAAAATGTGTAGATGTATATCAAATCAAACATGTACGAGACTCATGTGGTAAAAACCACAAAATACTTTTGAAAGAAATAAAAGAATATCTAAATAAATGGAGAGACACACCGTGTTTAGGGATTGGAAGACTCATCATAGTAAAGATGTCAATTTTCTCCAAATCAATATACAAGTTTAATGAAATTCCTATCAATATCCCATCAATATTTTTTGTAGGTATAGACAAGATTATTCTAAAGTATATAGGGAGAGCGTTGTCCATTTCTCCATCAGTCAAGAAGGATGCGGGTGTTGAGGAGAGTAACTACCATGTCTTCCAGTGCTTTGACGAAACCCCGGATGTGTGGCCTTCTGGCCAAGCATCTGTAATTTCATATTGTTGGAGTATTCATTGTACCCCCGCTTTCTCTAAGTTTGCTGTAGCTGAACCAAGAAAGAAGGCATATGCAGATTTCTACAGAAATTATGATTCCATGAAAGATTTTCAGGAGCTGAGGAAGACTGGTATCTTTCAGAGTGCAAAGTGATTTGGGAATATAGAGAATTTCTTTGGGTTGAGTTCCATGGAAGTTTGTCACTCACTGACCTGTGTCCCTGAACTATAAAACATGAATATTTGGGCTAAGGAATAATTTCTCTTGATAAACAATTAAGAAATACCTGGAAAAAAACTAAAATGCATAGGGAAAAAGCAAAGTAACTAGAATAGCTAAAACACTTTTAAAAAAGAATAAAGTGAGAGGAATCGGGGCCAGCCCAGTGATGCAGTGGTTAAGTTCACACGTTCTGCTTTGGTGGCCCAGGGTTTGCCGGTGCAGATCCTGGGTGTGGACATGGTACCGCTTGGCAAGCTATGCTGTGGTAGGCATCCCACATATAAAGTAGAGGAAGATGGGCATGGATGTTAGCTCAGGGCCAGCCTTCCTCAGCAAAAAAGAGGAGGATTGGCAGCAGATGTTAGCTCAGGGCTAATCTTCCTCAAAAACAAAACAAAACAAAACAAATGAGAGGAATCACTGTACCCAGTTTAAAGAATTGTCATATAGCTACAGTAATCAAGCTACGCAGTTCTGGCAGTTGGAGAGATACATAGATCAACGGAACAGAATAGAGAACCCAGAAACAGCCCCATGCAATTCAATGGAAGAACGATAGGGGGGAAAAATCTTTACCAACCAAATCTCACACTTTATACAAAAATTAATTCAAAATGATCACAGGTTTAAATGTAAAATTATAAAAACTTTTGGAAGATAGCATAGAAGAAAATCTTCAGGACCTAGGGCTCAGTGAAGAGTTCTTAGACATGACACCAAAAGCACGGTCCATAAAGAAAAAAATAGATAAATTGGACTTTATCAAAATTAAAAACTTTTGCTCTGTGAAAGATCCTGTTAAGAGGATGAAAAGATAAGCTACAGAGTGGGAGAAAATGTTTGTAAACCAGACATCTGACCAATGACTCTAATCTAGACTCTATCTGTAAAATGGACATTTTCTTTAAAAATTAAACACTTGCTTCCTAGACAACCCAGAAATTGCACTTCTAGGCATTCATCCCAGATAAATGAAAACCTATGGGGCCGGCCCCATGGCCAAGTGGTGAAGTTAGCACGCTCTGCTTCGGCGGCCCAGGGTTTTGCCGGTTTGGATCCCGGGTGTGGACATGGTGCTGCTCATCAGGCCATCCTCAGGCGGCATCCCACATAGCAGCACTGGAAGGACCTACAACGAAAATATACAACTATGTGCTGAGGGGCTTTGGGAAGAAGAAGAAAAAAAGGGAAACTTATGTCCACAGGAAAACCTGCATGCAGTTGTTCACAGTAGCTTTATTTGTAGTAGCCAAAATCTGGAAACAACCACAGTGTCCCTCAAACGGGTGGATGGTTAAACAAAGTGTGGTGCAGCCATGGCATGTGTAGGCGGTTAAATGAGCCTCCCTCAAAAAAAAAAATATGTCTGTATTCTAACTCTCAGAACTGTGACTGTGACCTCATTTGGAAAAAGGGTCTCTGCAGATCTGATTAAGTTAAGGATCTCGAGATGAGATCATCCTGGATTACTTGAGTGGACCCTAAGTCCAATGACAAATGTCCTCACAAGAGACAAAAGACGAGAAAACTCAGACCTAGTGAAGACCCTGTTAAGACGGAGGCAGAGACTGAAGATCTGTAGCCACGAGGCTAGGAATGACTGGACCCAAGGAAGCTGGAAGAGGCAAGGAAGGACTCTCCTTCAGACCCTTTGGAGGGAGCACAGCCCTGCCGACACCTGGATTTAGGACTTCTGGCCTCCAGAAGTATGAGAGAATAAATTTTTGTTGTTTTAAGCCACCAGGTTTGTGCTAATTTGTGACAGCAGCTCTAGGAAACAAACACCACGGAATACTATGTAGCAATGGCAAGGACCAACCTTCACACGGCAACAACTTGGACAAATCTCAAGGGCTGAATAACAAAAGCCATCTCAAAAGGTCACATACTGTATAATTCTATTTACATAACATTCTCTGAAAGACAAAATTCTAGACATGGAAGAGAGATTAGTGGTTGCCAGGGGAAGTGGTGGGGTAGTGGGGAGTGTGACTATAAAGGGGCTGCACGAGGGCGATCTTTGTGGCGTTGGAACAGTTCTGTATCTTGATTACGGTGGTGGTTACACAGCTCTAAACACAATAAAACGATACAGCCCTGTTTATTCACGTTGTACAAGTCTGAATTTCCTGCTCTTGTTATTGTACTACGATTATGTAAGATGTAACCATTGGGGGAAACTGGGAGAAGAGTACATGGATCGTTCTGTACTGTCTTTGCAACTTCCTGTGAATCTATAATTATTTCAAAATAACAAGTCTTAAAAAAGTTTAATAGCATGAGGGGTTTTTTTGGGGTGATTGACTTGTTCTATGTTTTGATTGTGATGGTGGTCACATGAGTGAATACAGCTCTCAAAACTCATCTAACAAGACCCTTAATATGGGTGCATCTTATTGCATGTAAACTCTATCTCAACAGAGTTGGGGCTTTTAAAGTTAAAACGACATCAAAAGTATGTGGAGCAAACAAAATATATTCGTTTTCAGCCTGAATTTTTTCAAGCCAAACACTGGAATATTCTACCTTTTGCCACCCAGTACCTTCTAAATCAACTTATATTCTGAGCACTTCAGTGCAAAGCTTCCCTTGCCTTCTCAACATCTGACAGGAAATAGAAATGTCAATGTTTACAAAATGAAGGTGTGTAGACAACTGTTGAAGAGGAGATACTCTGGCCATCATCCCAATGGCATAATTTAGATCGTCTCACTAACATGTCTGGAGCCATTCCCTCTCCTTGTGGTCCAAGAAATAAGCACATAAACCAGTCAACCTTAGGTTACATTCTCTCTAGCCTACAGAGTAAATGCTCCAGGACATCAGAGAAGAAAGTCTGAACCAGGGGCAACTACTCCATGTATCATTTGGATTATTTCTCTTTCTATATCCTGTTTCCCTGTTAAACTGTAAGCTGAAGGACAGAGAAGTTTTCTATGTTGTTCTAACCCTCTCAGTCCTTACACTGAACCCAGCAGCCGCTCAAGAATCCTTTGCCACTGATGAATCATAATACCATTTGTTTAGGGGAATACAGAGCTATTTATAATATGAAGCAGAAATTCACATTTAAGAACAAATTGGTAAGTGGATTTGTTTTATGTGCTGAAGACAGTAGCTAAAATATCTCAGTGGAAGCCTTTCCGATCCCAGACCAACCTATTTAGCTTCAGGAGATTTATCATTTAAAGCAACCAAAGATTACTTCTAGGAATAGAGCCTAAAGAAATAACAGAACGTGTACATAAAAACGCATGCAGAGGAGTGCTTGTCGTAGCACTATTTGGATTTAACAAATTGAAAATAACCAAGATGTCAAAGAGGAAAGACCTAAAATAGGTTATGGTATACCCCAATGGCATACTAAGTAGCCATAAAAAATGGGACCTTGAAAAAATTCTACATTAAAAGAAAACGCAAGGCATCTAAAATAACAAACAAAAACATGATTGGCAAACGATTTTTAAAAAGAAAGAAAATGTGAGTTTCAGAGTTCAGGTATATTACATACATACATACATTATATATATATATAGACACATATATTTTCTATAAAAATGAAATTATCTTCCTAAATGTACTTAAGTGAACTTAGGAAAAAGTCTAGAAGATAAAATAACACTTTGACAGTATTGCTTTTGAGATCTGGGATTAGAGAGACAGATTTTTACTTCTTACTTTAGAGAATTTTTTTTAAGTTGTAGGATTTAAAAGAAGAAAAAACTCTTAGACCCATGAAAAGATGATCACTCTCACTCATAAGAGCGATGCCTACTACAACTGGACTGGCATTTCATTTTTCACCTATCAGATTATCAAGGATCAAAAGTTTTGGTAGTATTTTTTTTGGCCAGAATATGGTAAGCAGATCTTCTCAACAGTTCTGGAGGGAATATGAATTGGTACAACCTTAATGGTGAGCAATTTGGCAATATCTATGAAAATTATAAACACACACACCTTTTGACCCAGGAATTTCACTTCTAGAAATTTATATTTCAGATACGTATCTGCAAGAAT
Organism: Equus quagga; assembly: GCF_021613505.1. Classification (NCBI taxonomy): domain Eukaryota; kingdom Metazoa; phylum Chordata; class Mammalia; order Perissodactyla; family Equidae; genus Equus; species Equus quagga. The sequence goes on along the minus strand of NC_060271.1, from coordinate 18,864,295 downwards.
TGAAATATATCCATGGCTGCATTGTCTGTAATAGCAAAAGATTTGAAATCACCTAAAAGTCCATCAGTAGGGCACTGGTGAAATTAATTCCATACGGTGGAATAATATGCAGTTGCTTATAAAGATTTTTTTTTTCTTTTCTGCTTTATCTTCCCATACCCCTCCCGTACATAGCTGTATATTTTTAGTTGCAGGTCCTTCTAGTTGTGGGATGTGGGACGCCGCCTCAACGTGGCCTGACGAGCAGTGCCATGTCCGCGCCCAGGATCCGAACCCTGGGCCGCCACAGCGGAGCACGCGAACTTAACCACTCGGCCACGGAGCCGGCCCTGCTTATAAAGATTAAAGCAGGTATTTATGTGTTTTTCTTTGAAATAATAATAGTGGTCAAGAAATGCAGTGTCTTGGGGGCCAGTCTCGTGGCCCAATGGTCTGCTTCTGCGGCCTGGGGTTTCACTGGTTCGGATCCTGGGTGCAGACATGGCACCGCTCATCAATCCATGCTGAGGTGGCATGCCACATAGCACAACCAGAAGGACCTACAACTAAAATATACAACTATGTACCAGGGGGCTTTGGGGAAAAAAAGGAAAAATAAAATCTTAAAAAAAAAAAAAGAAAAGCAATGTCTTGATTGGCTCAGGCTTAGGTTTAGTTTACAAGATCCTTCTCCCTGGGCTGGGGAAGAAGCCCTGAGCTTGAACCCTGGACCTTTGTCTTTTTCCCATAACCAACCCTTACCTTGGGCCAGTTCCAGGCCCTTGGTCCTTGCCTTATACCCTTGCCTGATTTCATCTCGGTGCCCTCCCTCTCACTGGGCTTTGACCAGCCATCTCAGAGGCTGGAGTTCATTCATTCATTCATGCAAATCAATATTGCACACTATTGTGTGCCAGATACTATTCTGGGGACCAGGGGGTAGAGCAGTGACCAAACAGACACAAACCCTTGTCTTCATAGAGCTTACATTCGATAATTCTTCCTTGGAACCAAGCCCCTTGGCTGAGCCCCATTTTCTGCTGCTTACACCCACAGCCCATTGCCCAAATGAGGAAAGATCTGCAGAGCATCCGGCTCTACTCCTGATACTTAAGAGACGATGTGGCATCATACAACAAGGTCAGTTTTTGGAGCTTACAGATGTGGGGCAAGTCTTCCGTGTGGCACTTACTAACTATGAGAACTTGCCCAAGCCACAAGTCCTTTCTGAGCCCTAATTGCCTCATCTATAAAATGGGATGATGACAGCACATACCTTGCAGGGTTGTAAGGACTGAATATATTGATGTTTGCAAAGCATGTCACATTGTGCCTAAACAGTGAGGGTTTGACACATGGCAGATGTTTGAGTTTTGTATGTCAGACCCAGGAGGCTCATGCGGAGGGCTTGGGAGGCAGAGTGACTCAGCATCCAGGAACTGGGACAAGAGACTAGAAAAGTGTAAAGGAGAAGCAGGCCCCAAGCAGCAGTCCCTAGCTGGAGCACAGGAGCTCAGACGGACCGAGAAGTGCCAGATGGTGGGCAGCGGCCCCTGCCAGGATCATCTCTGGTCTGCGGGGCCTGAGAGTGCTAGCAAAGAGAAGAGTGGGCAGCAGGGTTGAGGCAGCATGCCGGTCCCAGGAATCCAGATGGCCAAGGGACAGGGGCTATGGAAGGCTGAAACAGAGGCAGCCGAGCCTGCTGCCACCAAGTCCCCAGACTCTCCTATCACTGCTTAGCCTTCCTCCCCCTGCAGCCAGTCCCTGCCCCTCTTCAGGAACCTCACACCATCATAATCCATTCTTCCCAACCTCTTCCTCTCTGCGGCTTCTTTCAGATCAGTGTGCGAACACCCCCAAATCTTAAAGCAAACAAGCAAACAAACTCCCAATTCCCCATCCCTCCAGTTACTACCCTCTCACATCTCCTTCCCTTCACTGCCAAACTTCTCTTTCTCACTCCTCAACTCACTCCAGCTCAGCTCCTACCCACAAAAGTCCACTGAGCCTGCTCATGCCTGATCACCAGTGACAATGAAAGACTTGCTGTGCATCTTGGCGCAGCCCCTCGCTGTCTCTGGGCCTCTAGTCTGCAAATGTGAACTTGCAGAGAGAGAGCTGGTGTTCCTGTGCAGCAGAAGAGGGATATAGGGCCCCGGTTTGCCTCCCCTGTCGTCAGAAACAGTATAATGATAAGGAAATCTGCACCACATTTCATATCACAAAGGGACTTAGCATGTTCCTTGCATGGAATTCTTTAGTAGTTTCCCAGCCACACTCAGAATAATCCCCAAACTTGTAGAAGGCCTCCCGGGGTCTAGCTCTGGCCCTTCTCTCCGAGCAGCCTCATCTTCCACCACCCCATCCACTTACCCCACACTCCTTCCCATCCCCGCTGGCTCTCCCCAGACCTGCAAAACTTACTCTTGCCATTCCTGCCTCAGCACTTCTGAGCACTTTCCTTTGCCTGAAACATTCTTTCTCTACGCCGTCCAATTCGGAAGCTACTAGCCACACGTGGCTGCTGAGTACTGGAAATGTTTCTACTCCAAATTGAGATGTACCATAAGTGTAAAATGCATACAGGATTTTAAGATCTTAGTTCACATAAAAGGAATTTAAAATATCTAATTAATGGGGATTTTTTGCTTTTGTTTTCTGTGAGGAAGATTAGCCCTGAGCTAACATCCGTGCCCATCTTCCTCTACTTTATATGTGGGACGCCTACCAGAGCATGGTGTGCCAAGCGGTGCTGTGTCCGCACCCGGGATCCGAACTGGCGAACCCCAGGCTCTCGAAGCAGAACGTGCAAACCTAATCGCTGTGTCACCAGGCCGGCTCCTAAGTAATGGTTTCTTTTAATACTGACTGCATTTTGAAATGATGATATTTTGGCTATGTTAGATATGTAGGATTGTTATGAGGACTGAATATTCTGATATTTGAAATATATTATTGATTATATATTTGTTAAATATTTTAATAATATTATTATAAATATTTTATAATAATATTTTATAAATAATATTTTAATAAATATTATTGATTATATATTTGTTAAAATTAATTTCACCTGTTACTTTTTAGTTTTTGTTTTAATAGACTTTATTTTTTTAGAGCACTTTTAGGTTCACAGCAAAACTGGACAAAAAGTACAGAGGATTTCCATATGCCTCCTGCCCCCATAAATGCACAGCCTCCCTCACTATCAACATCCTGCCCCACAGCAGTACATTTGTTACCATCAATGAACTGACATGAACACATCATTAGCATCCAAAGTCCAGGGTTTATGTTAAGGTTCACTTTTAGAATTGTACATTTTATAGGTTTTCACAAATGTATGGCATGTCTCCACCCTACAGAGTAGTTTCACTGCCCTAAAAATCCCCTGTGCCCTGCCTGTTTATCCCTCCCTCCTCCATAACCTCTGGGAACCACTGATCTGTGCTTTTTTCCTTTTTTCAACATGACTCCTAGAAAATTTAAAAGGACATGTGTGGCTCACATCATATTTCTATTGGACAGCACTGCTCCGGACGGTCACAGGACTGCCTCTCTTCCCCTGTTTAGGTCTCTGCTCAAATATCACCTCCTCAGGGAGGCCTTTCCTGATCACTCTACCCTATTTAAAATAGCAGCTCTCACTGTCATGTTTTCCTTTCTACCTTATTCTTCTTCCTAGCACTTATTGATAACTGCATTACACTGCAAATTTAGTTATTCGTTTAATGTCTGTCTGTCCTATTAGAATTTGTTTTATGAGGGTAAATACTTCTTCTGTCTTGTTTATCACTGTATCCCCAGCTCCTCTAACAGTGCCTGGTACGTAGGAGGCTCTCAATAAGTATTTGTTCAATTAGTTAATAAATTTCTTTTTTTTTTATATAGGAAGATTGGCCCTGAGCTAACATCTGTTGCCAACCTTCCTCTTTTTCTCTTTCTTCCCAAAGCCCCTCAGTACATAGTTGTATATTCTAGTCATAGGTCCTTCTAGTTCCTCTATGTGGGACGCCGCCTCAGCATGGCTTGATAAGCGGCGCTAGATCTGCACCCAGCATCCGAACCAGAGGAAGCAGAGTGCGCAAACTTAACCACTCAGCCATGGGGCCGGCCCCTAATTAATAAATTTCAATGTCACTAAATCCAAGGATCTCTTAAGCCAAGTAACTTAAATGACAACAGTGATGACCATGACAACAACGAGAAAAGCATCAGCAAAAGCGTCTCCTGGTAACTCTCTTGAGAATAAGGAGTCTTCTTTGCCCATCTTCTTTGTGTCTCTCTGATCTGAAGTGGTCCCATGTCCATACCAAAACCCGTCCCTGTGGCCAGAGGAAAAGCCCAGCGCGGCCTGGCTTAGGCAATGTCATTCTCATTCCTTTTCATGCTCGACTTTTCAACTGCTCCCTCCTTATTGAAAGTATCCTCTCCTTTGTTCCATGACACTCTCCTCGTTTTCCTCCTACCTTTCTGGGTTCTTCTCTTTCACCTACCCCTCAATGTTGATACGGCTCAGGGCTCTGTCCTCAATCCTCTTCTCTCCTCATCTTCACACTTGCCCTGGGGGGGCTCTGCATGGATTCACTTTCTATCCTTATGCAGACAGCTCCCAAACCTATTTCCAGCCCTGACCTTTCTCCTGACCTCCAGACCCAAATATCTCCACAGTGTGGCCCAAGGGCACTTCCAAGGGAGCATGTCTAAAAATGAACACAGAATCTTTCTCTCCAAACCTGCTCCTCCTTCTATATAACCTTAGAGAATGAGCCATTAATCTGCCTGAGACAGAAACCTGGAATTCATTCTTGGCACCTCTTCTCCCTAACCCTCCACATCCAGTTCACCCTTAAGTCCTGTTGACGCGACCTTCTAAACACCCTTGATTCCATGTGCTCCACCTCATCTTCATCGCTATCGCTCTTGTCCAAGATTTTGTCCAATCTTGCCAGAACACATTTAAATATCTTCTAAATGGCACCCAGCAGTGGTTTTCGCACACTCAAATTAGTCTCCTTGTAGTCTATTCTCCTCACAGCACCAAGAGTGATTTTTTTCTAGAATGCACATTCGATTAAGTCCCTTCCCTATTTAAAATGTTAGAATGGCTGTTATCAAAAAGATAAGAGATATCAAGTGTTGGCAAGAACGTGAGAAAAGGGAACCCTTGTGCACTGTTGGTGGGAATGTAAATTGGTGCAATCACTGCGGAAAACAGTATGAAGTTTCCTCAAAAAATTAAAAACAGAACTACCATATGATCCAGCAATCCCACTTCTGGGTATATATCCAAAGGAAATGAAAACAAGATATTGAAGAGATATCTACACTCCTATTTCCTTGGAGCATTATCAAGCCAAGATATGGAAACAACCTAAGTGTTCATCAGTGGATGAATGGATAAAGAAGAAGATGTGGTATATATGATGGAATATTATTCAGCCATTAAAAAGAAAGAAATCCTACCGTTTATGATAACATGGATGGAACTTGAGAGCATTATGCTAAGTGAAATAAGCTAGACAGAGAAAAACAAATACTGCATGGTTTCACTTACACATGGAACCTGAAAAAAAAAAAGTCAAACTCATAGAAACAGAGAGTAGAAAAGTGGCTTTCCAGGGGCTGGATCCATGGCCTAGTGGTCAAGTTTGGCACACTCCTCTTCGATGGTCCAGGTTCGATTCCCAGGCATGGACATACATCACTTGTCAGTGGCCATGCTGTGGCAGCAACCCACATACAACAGAGAGAAAGATTGGCATGGATGTTAGCTCAGGGCGAATACTCCTCAGCAGGAAAAAAAAAAAAAAGGAAAATTGGTTTCTAGGGGCTGGGGGTGGGGGAAGTAGGAAGAGGACGGAAAAAGAGTATAAACTTTCACCTATAAGATGAAAAGTTCTGAGGATCTAATGTAAAACATAATGGCTATAGTTGATAACACTGTATCATATAGTTGAAATTTGCTAAGAGAGTAGAACTTAAATGTTCTCACCAAAAAAAAAAAAGATAAATATATGAGGTGACGGATGGGTTAATTAACTACATGGGGGAATTCTTTCACAATGTATGTGTATAGCAAATCAAATGATGTTCCCTTTAAATAGCTTATAATTTTATTTGTCAATTATACCTCAATAAAGCTGAAAAAAAACCCCAACCCTCCAACGGTTTCACATGGAACTTGGGAGAGAGTCTAAAACCCAACATTCTCCACAATCTCTTCTGACTACTTTTCCAGCCTCATTTTGGACAACTTACCCCCTTGCATTCTTCATGCCAATTATTCTGAACTTTCAATTTCTTGAGCAACCTATACTCTCCAACTTCAGGTCTTTGTACATACTGATCTCCCTGCTGGTAAGTCTCTTCCTCTGCTGTGCTCACTTCATTGGTTCATTCATTCAACAAGTATCTACTGATGGGGCTGGCCCCGTGGCCGAGTGGTTAAGTTCACACGCTCCGCTGCAGGCGGCCCAGTGTTTCGTTGGTTTGAATCCTGGGCGCAGACATGGCACTGCTCATCAAACCACGCTGAGGCAGCGTCCCACATGCCACAGCTAGAAGGACCCACAACGAAGAATATACAACTATGTACTGGGGGGCTTTGGGGAGAAAAAGGAAAAAATAAAATCTTTAAAAAAACATAAATAAACAAATAAAAAAACCAAGTATCTACTGAAAGGCTACCATGTGCCTGGCACTGTGTGGACACAGCAGTGAACAGCACAGACAGGGTCCTCACTCTCATGGAGCATCCTGGTGAGGGAGACAGAAAATAAATAAGTAAACAATAAGCAAGACGATGAGGAAGTGATCGATGTTATGAAGAAGACTTAAAAAAAGGTTTAAAGGAGGTGGCTACCTTAGACGGATGGTCAAAAAGGGCTCTTTGAGAAGGTGACTTTTAAGCTGAATCCTGGATGATGAAAAAGACACTGACTATGCAAAAATTTTAGGGAAGGGAATTCCGGGCAACTAGAACAGCTTTGCAAAGCCCTAAGATGGGAATGAGATTAATTTATTAAAGGAACAGAAAGAAGCTCCAATTTATTGAAGTCCAGGGAGCAAGGGGTCTTGAGATTAGGTCTAAGCAAGGGCCAGGTCATGTAGAGCATTGTGGACCATTAGAAAGAATTTGTATTTTATTCTCAGTGCAAATTGGAACTGTGCATGAGGTGACGTGACGATATGATTTATGTTTTAAAAGATTCACTCTTGGCTGCTGCATGGATTGAAATGGGGCGGGACCAAGAGTGAACACAGGAAGACCATTCAGAAGCCTAGTGCAGTTGTCCAGGTGAGAGATGGATTAAGGTGGTAATAGAAAGAGGGAAGAGGTGAATGAGTTCAGGACACATTATGGAGGCAGTTTGTCAGATCTTGCTGATGGAGGTGAGCAGAACGAGAGAAAAAAAAAATCAAGAATAACTACTAGATCTTTGACTTAAGTAAGTGCGTAGACAGTGAAGCCACTCTGAGATGGGAAAGGTTCTGAGATGGACAGGAACAGTTTTGTGGATGGTAGGGGGCAGATATCAAGAGTTCTATGCTGGACATTTTGAGTTTGAGATGCTTACAGGTGGACATACATACAGGTGGACATATGCTTAGACACACAGGTGGGGATGGGGAGGTCAAGGAGGCTGTCAGATATGGGTCTGGAGCTGGGAGGAGAGATATGAGAGCTGGGGATTCCGATGGGTACAAATCTGGATGTCATCAGGGTAGGGATGGGGGAATCAGTCAGAGAAAGGAAAAACGTTCTAGGCAGAGCTTAGAAATCTGCAGGCTCCCTCCAAGTTTAGGGATTTGGTACTATTTCCTCTGTTTGGATAGCTTTACCTTCACAGGGCTCCAGCTTCTACTCTTTCTTGTGTTTGCCTTCACCTTCAGTTGGACACCCGTCTGATTCCAGAGGGTCGAGAGGAACAGGTAGAGGGATAGAGGACAATAGCAGAAGACAAAGCCAATACAGAAGAGTAAAGCTTTTCCATGAAGACAGATGACTGAAAGAGCTTCCATTTAAGCAAGGACCTAGAAAGACGAGGATGAATGGCCCAGTGAAATTACCCGGCCTCAAGCTTCCAGGAAATGTCCCTTTTCTGTGCTCCCTCCCAGAGTACTTCCCCATCTCAGCACCAATCAGATGAAGTATAATTACCCTTTTGCTTGTCCCTCTCCCCACCTAGACCGTGAGCAGCATGAGGACGGGGGCCACGTCTGTCTGATTCGTTTTTGAACCAGCAGCACAAAGCTCAATGCTTGGCACAGAGTTGATGCTTAATTAGCACTTGCTACATAGACAGGTTAGAGAGCACGTGTCATTCTCCTGATGCGGCTGGAAAGCTGTGGGCCCACGCAGCAGTCTGGGGCCTAGTTCCGGGCTCCAAACAGTCACATGGGTAGGAAGTTGTTTTGGCGCCCCTCCAAGGAGAGAATCCTGCTCGGGTATTTGGGGTGGGAGGTTCCCTAGTTCCAAGGCCACTAACTTCTAGAGGGAATTTGCAAAGGCCTTTAGTTGGTGAAATGGGGGACAGTAGAGGGGAGCACTTATCAGATCAAGAGGGCGTCGTAGAAAGGAATAATTTTTGTTGTTGTTGTTGTTTGTTTATTTGTTTTTTGAGGAAGATTAGCCCTGAGCTAACTGCCGCCAACCCTCCTCTTTTTGCTGAGGAAGACTGGCCCTAAGCTAACATCCGTGCCCATCTTCCTCTCCTTTCTACGTGGGACACCTACCACAGCATGGCTTGCCAAGCGGTGCCATGTCCACACCCGGGATCTGAACCGGTGAACCCTGGGCTGCCAAAGCAGAACGTGTGCACCTAACTGCTGCGCCACAGGGCCGGCCCCGAAAGGAATAATTTTTAAGTGCCTGGCCCCTCTACTATCCTGCTAATCCTCAAGGACAAAGACTAGATGGGATTCACCTCTGTGTTCCCCACAGAAGCAAGAACTGTCCCCAGCACATAGTATTCCTCAATAAAAGACTGCCGGACTGAATCGAAGCCCAGTAGCCCAAGGTTACTGGCTGGCTGCCAGCTGCAAAAAGCTTGGCACATCTCACCAGCAGCTCAATTCCCGGGTAGCACCATGGGATCTAGAGCCCTGGGGAGACACAGCTGAATGTCCTAAGTCCAGAAGCTTCTGCAAGCTCCACCTTCTCACAGCCCAAAATATGAATAATTCAGGGCAGGATCGGTGGTCAGATTTGGGAAGGACATTGAGGTCGGACCTTTAGATGCTCTCTAGCGGGAGAGGCTGGGGATGCAGCCTTCTTAGGTGATCTGAAAGCTCTCACGTGAGCTCTCCCCAGCCAGCCCTGTCTACCAAGGCTCTGCCCATAGATCCCGGCCCCTGGGAAGACTCAGGTTCACACTCAGACTCCCCACACTCTCGTGATGCTTTCGGCTTGTCTTCCCCCTCAGTACCCATGTTTCCTTCCCAACAGGGAAGGGCTTTTGCCCTCATTTCTAAGCTGAGATGATTTCTTTTTTGCCTCTTCAGCTTCAGGCCTCGGGGTCTGTCAGCCCAGCTCCACTGGAGCTTTAGACTCAGGCCACAGAGTTCTCCTCAGCTGAAGCCTCTGCAGGCTTCTGTGGCGAGACGCCCCACACAGGGACCTACTCTATTGGTGTAGGTACAGTTAGGTTACAGTTGTGGACCCCTGACATTTCTCTGCAAGTCTAAGAGGGACATGTGGTCCAAGGAAAAGAACCCTTGGCTGAGTCAAAGGACTTGAGTTATTTGCCTTCGCTTCAGACAGTGGAGAGCAATGGTCATCACATGAGATTGGGAGACAGGGCTGGCCTCCAACCCAAGCCCCCACGCTAGTTTGCTTTGTGGGCTTCAGCAGTCATTTAACCTCTCAAAGTCTCTGTTTCCTTATTTGTACAGTAAGGATAATAAAGGTACCTACTGCACAGGGTTATAGGGAGGATATAACAAGATAAATACACAAAATGCCCAGGGCATTGCTTAGTGCTTAGTAGGAGTTTAGTAAGTGGTGGTTCCTTTCCCCTATTTAATGTGGGAGAATGCATGCAAACACAGAAGGTTTCAGTGGGTAGAAATCATCTCTTCCTATCCCTACTGTCCCTTCTTGGGATCAGAGCTTCATAACCTTTTGCTAGGACTATTGCAGCAGTCTCCCAGCATAACCATGCACATCCATCTTGTACCCGTCCTTGGGCTACTTTCACTCTCCTGCTTTCCATCTTCCTTGGCTGCTCACAACCATAAAATTTAGACCAAATTTCTTAGCTTGAAGTTCAAGGGCCTCTGCAAATTGGTCCAACCCATATTTTCCCAACTGTTACAGTGAAAAAGAACACAGGACGTGGAGTCTGATGACAGGAATTGCAGTCCTGGATTGGGTACTTTCTTCTTAGATGATTGAGTAAATCATCCAATCTCAGTTTCTATATCCAGAAATTGAAGATCATAATACTGCCTCATGGAACGCATTATGATTTGTATCTAACTGTCTATCTTTACTGCTGAGCCCAGTAGAGTCAATGGGCAGGAACCAGATGCATCTTGCTCATCGTTGGATCTGAGCACCGAGCACAGGGTGTGGCACGTGGTAGATGTTCAGTACCTATTTGTTGGATGAATGAATGGATGAACGAATGAACAGTGTTGTGAGGATTAGATGAGGCACAACCCAGGCAAAGCACCTTGCATGGTCCCCAGGAGGCATGCCCAAATGCTAGCTGCTGCTATGCAGGTTACTAGTGGGGGGAGTTTAGGCAAATACTCTCTCTTCACTGGATATATTCACTTCTCTGTACTGAAAATACACTCCTGGCTCTTAATTTCTATACTGCTAGGAGGAGCATGCATAAGGAGGTCAATAAATCTTTTCTCAGAGGATGAAGGCTCTTCCAAGGCCCTGAATGGGGCTGCTGCTGTCTAAACAGGAGTCTGAGTCCCTTCCTGGGGCCTGGTTCCCCTCTGCCCTTTACCCCGTGAGGAAGATAGGGCCTCCTTCTGGTCCCTCCTACATTCAGTTCCCAAAGCCTGGCGGGATGTGGACCCGCAGGGCGCTCTCCGGGAGCGGGAGCAGAAGCCCCAGGAGCGGGGACAGAATGTGGGTTTAGGGGAAACGGCCAAAAAAGGGGCAGGCAGGGGGACGGGCTGTTGGAGAAGCGGGTCCCGAACTGAGAGACAGCTTGTCAGCCTGGGACAGCGGCTCCGGGACCGGCGGTGAGCAGCTTCATGGGGCCGGCCGAGCCAGGCCAGGGTCAGCGAGCGGCCGCCAGGCCGGGCCGGAGAGGGAGCCGAAGCAGAGGGCGGGGAATGTGGGGGTGTGAATTGGCCCGGGTGACAAGGGCGGCCGCAGGGGAGGAGTTGCGGGGGTGAGGGCCCGAGAGAGAGGGTTCGGGGGCAGCGAGAGGACGCGGGGTCAGTGCAGAGGGGGCGCGGGTGGTCGACGGGCAGGGGCGCGCGGGGGCGCAGAGGCGGCCGCGGGTGGGGTGCCGGGCGGGGGGAGCGCGCATCGGGGGGCTGGGGGCGGCGTCGGCGCCGCGGGTGGGGGAGAGGGTTGGGCGGCTGCGCCGGCTCCGCTTCAGCCGCTGCCGCTAGGGCGCGGGGGGCGGGGGGCTCGGCGCCGTGAGCTCGGCCATTGTGGGAGCCGCTCCCCTCGGCTCCGCTGCGCTCCCCTCCGCTGCGCTCCAGCTCGGGGCGCGCCCCGCCGCCGCCGTTGCTGCTGCCGCCGGCCGGTCTCCCTTCCTCCGGCTCCCAGGGTAAGGCGCGGGGCGCGGGGCGCAGGGCCGGATGCAGGCGCCCTGCCTGCCTGCACGGGGTGCGCGGCGGCGGCGGGGCGCGGTGCTGGATCGCGCGGGGCGGCCGCGCCCGAGCCCGGCGAGCCGGCGGCAGCAGGAAGGCGGGTTGACAGGCGCGGTCATCGCGGCCGTCTGGGGCTCGCACCTGCAGCCCCGGCGGCCAGCGCCGAGAGCGCGGAGCTGGGGGTTCCCATCGGCGGGCGCTGCCCCGGCCAAAGGAAGGCGTGTTCTCCGGGAAAATGGGACACTGAGCCCTCCCGGGCCGGGCGAGAGACGCACGGGAGCGGGCAGGGCCGGGCGGGGAAGGTCGCTTCTCGGCCCCGAGTCTCGGCCGCTGGCCCAGGCGCCCGCTCGGTCCCCGGTCGCGCGTCCGCATGGCGCGGCCCCGCTCTTTGTCAGCCGCGCGCGGCGGGCACGCGGACCCACCAGTGTCGCCCCTGGCTCGCGGCGCGCCCCTCCCCCCACCGTGGGGTAGGAGATGGGGGCGAGGTGGGCGGAGGGCCGCAGCAGGGGAGCGCCAGGTGAGGACCCGGCCTGCGGCCTTCGGAGTGGGTTGGGGGCGTGGGCGAGTGCCCCTGTGAATCTGAGATGGATGGAGTGACTCAGGTGACCGAGGGGTGGGGCGAGAGCCCCGAGGTCAAACAGGTGTTTGTGGGGGTCGGGCGACTGACCCAGGTAGAGCCAAGGAGGGACAGTTTCTCCGGGAGGAGGCCTTGGATGAGCCGGCCTTTGTAGTAAAAATGGGCGTCTTGGGGAGGAATGGGCGGTTCTGGGATGAAGCAGGTGGTCTGAGAGGAGGGGCGTTTCCGGCCCAGGGCTGAGGATAGGGATAGAAGCACGACCTGAATTTCCCCGGGGTGGAGCAGTCACTTTGGCACCTGACCTGCCTGTAAGAGGTGGGAGGTGGGCACCAGAAGATAATTGGGGGGAGGGCGTAAATGCCAGGATAAAGGGCAAAGCTGTGCCAGGACCTGGGTCTTTTCCTTTCTGCCTTCTGTGGTTGGATTCCTTCTGATGTTCCTTAGGAAGAGGGCCCAAATGCTGCTGGCACAGGAGTCGCCCTGGCAGGCTGTTCCGTCTGCCTGAGGCTGCCTGAAGGCTCCTGCACCGTTTGATGTTTCTTTTGTTATCTCTTCCCGTTCCATCCTTGTGGTGGGGATCTGCCAATGACCCAGGAGGCTGTCTCTGCCCCTTGCTGCCTCCAGGCTGAGATTCCAAGAATCCAGGAGGAGCTGTGCCCAGAGACCCATGATGTTTAGCCATTTAGGCCACCTCGCTCTCTCCATACAGCTCTGTGTGCAAGTATTCCCCATAAGGGGAAGTCGACAGTTTCCTGCCTCTCCGGAGCCTAGAGCTAAAGTGGGAGCTGGTTACTGGGGCTGGATATGGGGCCTGCAGGGAGGCTGGTAGCTGAAGGCATGCACCATCCGGGCTCTGATGGGGCCATTGAGGGTGGTGGGCCACGTGTAGCAGATGGTTCTGGGATGTGGGCTTGGCCTGGCTGAGGGAAGGCTGCCCAGTCTGGCTGGTGGAGCCCAGCTGGCCCCAGAATGATTGTGTTTCCACTCAGATCTCTCCACTAGCTAAACGGACCAGAAAAACTGACTTTCTGTGCCACCTCCCCCACCCGTCATGCTGTGCCACTTATTCCCACAACAGCCTTTGGAATAAGCAAATGAATATTTTATCTAATGTCTGTTGTGTGCCCTGCATGGTGCCAGCTAGTTTTACATTTGCATTTCACTGTGTTCTTAAAATACCCTCTAAGGTAAAATATTACCCCCATCTTGCAGATGAGGAAACTGAGTCTCAGAGAGGTGAAGTGACTTGCTCCAGGTCACACCAATTGTAAGTGGCCAAACCAGAATTTATACCCAAGTCTGTCTCACTTCAAGTTCAGTACTTTTTCTAATTTATGTGCCAGAAACAGAATGGAAGATATCAAGATTTCTGCCTATTCTAGCTCATGCTTTGTTTCATGCCTGCCATTGAAATCGTGCTTTAGCTTTTTGAAAATACTTTCCATCTGTTGCCCCATTTTTCCTTATAACATTCCTGGGAGGTAAGTAGAACAGGAATGTAATAATAGATGCTGTTTGTTGAGTGCCTGTTGGACACCAGGCACTGTTAATCGCCTTACCTGCAGGATTTCATTTATTCCTTGCGAACAACCCTGTGAGATTATGTGCTCTCACATCCCCATTGTATAGATGAGGATGCTGAAGCTCAAAGAAGTTAAATGGCTTCCCCAGGGTCAAGCAGCTAGTAAGTAGTGGGGTAGAATTAGAATCAACATCTTTCTGTCTCTGGGACCTGTAAGCTTAATCCTCCAAATATATCAAGTAACAATAATAGTGGTTACTGGTAATAGAAGCTAACTTTTACATAGTGTTTTAAGATTTACAGACTTTAGGGCCTGGCCCGGTGGCACAGCGGTTAAGTTTGTACATTCTGCTTTGGCGGCCCAGGGTTTACTGGTTTGGATCCCAGGTGCAGACATGGGACCACTTCGCAAGCCATGCTGAGGCGGCGTCCCACATACAAAGTAGAGGAAGATGGGCACGGATGTTAGCTCAGGGCCAGTCTTCCTCAGCAAAAAGAGGAGGATTGGCAGCAGATGTTAGCTCAGGGCTAATCTTCCTTAAAAAAAAAAAAAAGATTTATATACCTCTTCACACATATTACCTCATGTGATTTCCCCAAAACCCTGTGAATTAGTTTTGCCATATATTATCATCATTCCATTTTCCAGAGGAAGAAATTAAGGTTCAGAGAGGTAAAGAGATCAAGTCAGTGACAAACCAGGACTAGAACCTTTGCCTTCCAAGTCCCAGTGTTCCTTCTGCGACCCCTTGGATCTGCTCACACGCACCCCTCTCTCTCTCCTGCAGATCACTTCTCCCTGGGCCCCCAGGCCCTCCTGCTGCAGCCCCTGCCTGAGCGATGTCTTCCTCAGATGAAGAAACGCTCAGTGAGCGGTCATGTCGGAGCGAGCGGTCATGTCGGAGCGAGCGGTCCTACAGGAGTGAGCGGTCAGGGAGCCTGTCTCCCTGTCCCCCAGGGGACACCTTACCCTGGAACCTGCCACTGCACGAGCAGAAAAAGCGGAAAAGCCAGGATTCAGTGCTGGACCCTGCAGAGCGAGCTGTGGTCAGAGTTGCTGGTAAGAGGCCCCGAATGAGCTGGGTCCCATGGGTGAGAGGGAAGAAGGGGCCTGTGTGCGCTGGCTGGTGGGGAGTGGAGGGGTCCTTCTCAGGGCCCTCTCACAAGCCCCCGGAATCAACTTTGTTATGATTGCTATTGGAAAGAGGATGAAATAACATTAAAGAAAAATTTGAACGAGGACTATCTGCCCCCTCAATCCCTGTAAGCTAATGAGACCCATTTTCATTTTTGCATCCTCTGCCCTGCCTTTGTTCCCATGCAGTTATATTTTCCATGCACTAGCCTTCATGGCTTATATACCATTCTGGATCTAACTTTCTTCACTTACTCTCATATCAAAAAGATTTTCCATATTACATCTTAAGCTTTATAGTTACCATTTTTTGGTTTGTTTTGTTTTGTTTTTGCTGAGGAAGATTTGCCCTGAGCTAACATCCACTGCCAATCTTCCTGTTTTTGTATGTGAGCTGCTGCCACAGCGTGGCCACTGACAGACAAGTCGTGTAGGTCCATACTGGGAACCCAACCCAGGCTGTTGAAGTGGAGCGCGCCAAACTTAACCACTAGCCCGAGGCTGGCCTTATAGTTACCATTTTTAAAGGCTGTGTAATATTTCATGATTTTTAAAATCCTTGTTTTTCATTTTCTTGCCGTAATAGACAATGCTGCAGCGAACATCTTTATGAATAATAACATTTGACTTGTGTTGAGTTATTTCCTTGGAATAAAGTCCTTGGAGAGGGCAATTTCACTCACATTGTCTTCAAAAGTGTGGCACATATTGACCCTTTCTGCAGTGTGAAAGGGGGCTGGGGGCTGCCTCCTTGGAGTCAGAGAGGTGAGGCCCTGCCACTCACCAGCTCTATGACTCTGGGCAGGTCTCTTAGCCTTTCTGAGCGTCACTTTCCTCATCTTAAGGAAGCTTCCTGGGAGGGCTGCCGTGAGGCTTAGATGAGATAATGTATGTTAAGCTCTTAGCACGGTTTTTGGCTCAGTAAAAGGGAGCTTTGGGAAGTGCTCTCTGCTGCTTCCTCCGAAGGCATCCAGAGCTGCCTCCGTGGGTTGTGCTCAGCATCTCGGCAGGCGTTAGTGCCAGAGTGCAGATAGAAAAATAGACAGAGCAGTGCCTATAGCTAATTCGGTGACATCATCGTCTTTCAATCCATCACCATGGCCTTCCTGCTGCCTCTTTCGTATCTCTCGAATAATGCGCCCTGCCACCCTCCGCTTATCATCTCTCACCTGGACCTTCCAACCACAGTCTAATAGTTCTCCTCCTTCCAGGCTTGCCCTCCTTCCTCCTCGTGACTAACACAGTATTTTGTTCTAAAATGCAAACCTGATCCTATTCCTCAGCTGCTTTTAACCTTCTTTGGCTCTTCATTGTCTGTGGAATAAAGGCTATAGCATAAAGCCCCA
Organism: Equus quagga; assembly: GCF_021613505.1. Lineage (NCBI taxonomy): Eukaryota > Metazoa > Chordata > Mammalia > Perissodactyla > Equidae > Equus > Equus quagga. The sequence continues at coordinate 18,847,946 of NC_060271.1, read as the reverse complement.
TCAAAATCAGGCCCCAACTTACCTCTTCAGCTTCACCTTCTGTCTCCTCTACCCACAAGCCCCCTGCCACATTGAACTGTACCTTGACTCCTAGAGGGTGCATCTTGCAAGATCAGACCTCTATGCTTTAAGATCCTTCTCTGCGAGGTGTCGGGAACCCCTCCTCCTCTTTTAAGTGCTGCCTCCTCTGTCCCTGATGCCCTGGTTGGTAATCGAAATCTCCCTCCTCCGCTCCCGTATTCAGGCTTTTCTCTCCTCTGTGTTCCCTCGTACAGTGTAGCAGTTATCCTGCAGGGTGCCCGTCACTCCCTCAGGACTGTGAGCAATTTGGACCATGTCTTGTTTATGTTTTTACCCCCAGCTACTTGCACAGGGCCTTGTGCATGTTGGAGATCAACCAGGACGGAATGACTGAATGAATGCAAGGAGTGTTTAAAGGAGAAAATGTGACAGATTGGGATCCAGAAACAGGCAGTGGGCTGTAATGGAAAGCTAGACAGGGAGAGGGTTATGTGGGCTCAAGGAGTCAGGAAAAGAGTTTAGAGAGTGTGCTGCAAGGGAGGGGACCTCGAAGACAGGCTGGAGAGTCTGCACGCCCTCTGCTGGGCCATAGGGAGCCCTTGGAGGAAGGACTCTTCAGTCCTTCTCAAGACCTTTGGGCCTTTGGCGTCAGCCAGTTAATAGAGTTTCAGAGTTGTCCGTAGGATGCAGGAAGGGCTTTACTTGTCCCCAGCCTTGAGGGGCTGTGACTGAGGGGCCTCTGGACTCACAAACCCCTCATTCTCCTGAAGGCAGCAGAGTAGAGGCTTCCTTCTCCCTTCCGTATAACCCGTTGGCCCCGTCCTCCATCATGCATGCAAACTTATAGATTCCTTTGTGGTGATTTCCTCTTCCAGTCTTCTCCGAGGAGCCCCATGGGATGATTTGTCTGCTGTTTAACATCCCGAGTCTAGAACAGAAGTGGAGTGAACTTGAGGGGGCTTAATCCCCAGGCAAAGCCCCTGAGGATGCTGCCGGGTCAAACGAGCAGAGGGATGGCGGGTGCTGTGCCGTTTCCGCATCCACGCTGATCTTTACATCCTGACATTGCCGAATGACTGTCTCGAGGAGGGGGCTGGGCCAGTGAGGCTGCAAATGGGGAGACTGCCATGGTTAAAAATAACTTGTGCGCTGCAGTTGGGCGGGTTTTGTTCGCAGGAGAGAAGAGAGGCAGCCGAGGAGAGGCGGGACTGCTACTTCAGGGCCTGGCTGAAATCTTCTCGTGATTTTAGAGTGTTGTGGGCGCTCGACCAGAGTAATGAAAAAGGCAGCCTGACTTCTGCAGGGATTCTTTCCTGTGAGGTGCAGGTGGGGCATGTCTGGGAGCCCCTGGGTGCTCAGAAGCTCTCTGAAGTTAGAACTTTCATTCGGGGAGGAAATGAAGTCAGTCTTACACTGGAAGCCAACCGTGGCCTGTGCAGTTTTCTCCTCCCCATGGGCCTGGGTTATGAAGCCAAGTGGGGGGCTGTCTGAATCAGTCTCACCAAATGCAGGGACCTCCCCCTGCCCTGGCCCCATTCGGTGTCCTGCTCTGGTCTCAGGGCCTCGCCTGTGCTGGAGAGGCCTGGTGGGGGACCCCTGCTGATCGGTGTGTCAGAGTGCAAAGGCATGTCAGGGCCAAGAAACCTGCCGATCTCAGTCTACAAAGTCAAAACAGGTTCTAGGGGCTCCACGCATGCTGTAACCTGATGCTTCCCACCCTCCTTCTTTCCCTTCAGTTTCTCTCTCTTCTTTGCCAGCCCTATTCTCAGCTCCTTAAACCCAGCCACACTGAAATGGAACAATAGTCATTAGCAAGAATGCCTTGTTTCTGTTGATCAGTGTTATAGTTTACATAGAGATTTCATAATAACTGTGTTAGGTGGGACACGTGTTAGGATCTGAGGCCCAGAGGGTTTAAGGGACTTGCTTATAGTCACACAGGACTGGTAGACCCAGATTTTCTAACTCTAGGTACATTGTTATTTCCATTTCCTTAGGCAAGACCTGTAACCAGGCCAGCCTGAATCTTCTGCAGGTGACCATCCAAATAGCTGGCTTGGTCTCCAGACTCAACCTGAGAGACCTTCTGGTCACTTCTGGGAGAGGCCTCAAGATCCTGGCCTATAAGAAAGGCAGAGACAAAGATCTAGGGACCTGCCTCTTCTCCTCTGACTCTCTGCTGTTAGTGAACACTCATTGGCGGGCAGCAACAAGGAAGGGGGGAGTGGGAGGGGTTACTCTAACAAGGAGCACAACCCCACAGAGTGAAAAAGGGGAGAGGAAAGAAGGCTGTATCCTTTGGGGCTTGTAGGGAGTAGGGGAAGAACGGGTCGCAGGACAGTGTCATTGGTCGTACCCTGCTTGACTCTAGGGGGCGCCATTTCCATCTTTTGTCCTTGTAGAGTTGCGTCGTTATTATGATGTTTCATGCAGATGGCAGTGATGTGTCTAGAAGAAGGGATCATGTTTGGGTTAGGGGCTGCACTGGGTGAGGGATTCACCATCCACCTATCAATCAGGTATTCAGCCCTCTAATATCACGTATTCAGGCCCCTCCCTGTTCTTGGCATTGATATTCAAAGATGGCTGAAGATGTGGGCCCTTCTTCATGGAGGACAGAAGGGAAAAAATAATTACATTCCTGTGTGTGTTGTGAAAGAGGGGAGAACAGTGACTCAGGGCTAAGGACTGGCTTCCTAGTTAACCAGTTGGAAGCATCTACAGGATTCTTTCTTGGGAGTCCCTCCACAGGTGCTGGTGAAATCATCATCCCCAGCATCTGCTCCAATGTGGCCTCCCCCAGGAAGCCTTCCCTGATCTCTCCAGTCAGACAGCAATTGTATCTCTAGTCAGCCCTTGTTTCGGTTGGCCTGCTATTAAAGTTCATTGTTCTCACCAGATCTGGAGTTCGCTGTAGTCTGGAGTTCTGTCTTCCCCTTCCTGGTGTTGCCCCAGGATCTCAGTCTGAGAGCGTGGGCTCTAGTATCTAGAAGCTCAGTGAGGACTGTGAAATGCAGCTTGGATGCTGGTGTTTGCTCCGGCTTTTGGAGCCTAAGCTCAGCCCCTGCAGTCACTCAAGGGCTTGGTGTCTCACCCTTGGGGAGACAGCCCTGAACACATGCCTGGTCAGAGTAAGGAGCCTGCTGCTCTGTGCCCATGTGCCCCTCTAGGATGGAAGCTCTGAGAGGGCACCTCTCTGCTTGTTCGTTTGTTCATTCAATAAATAAATGAATTTCACCCCGGCTATGTGCTAGGCACTGTGGAGACAACTGGATCTGGAGTCAGAAAATTGGGTGAATGACTTCACTTCCTAGAGCCTCAGTTTCCTTATCTGTAAAAGGGAGATGATGACGTCTGCTTCGGATGATCATTGAATGAGAATCAGAAGGTGCTAGACAGACACAGCCTCACATGCTCATTACTGCCTTATCCTGTCATTCCTTGTAACTTCCCTTGGCAACTGGGGGAGACAGTGGAAGTCCAGGAAGGCAGCAGTTTCTCAGGTGAGCAGGGAAGCGGCCCCAGGCCTCTCAGTCCTGTCCCTTTCTATGGTTCTCTCTAGGGCTTTGTCAGAGAGCAGATGGAAGTGGTTTTTTCTGGCCAAGCCATGGTGGGAAGAAGAGGATGCAAGGGTGGGAAATGGGGCCCTGAGAACAATTCCGTTGGGAACCCTTACTCCTGAGCCAGCCACCTTCCTTGCCCTGAGGCTCTTCGAGCTTTGCACCCAAGGAGGCTGCTCCTCCTGCCCAGCTTTTCTACTTCTTCCCGGCAGTATCCTCGGAGTCCCTGGCCCTGTTCTGGAGCTTGGTTTCAGCAGCAGGAGAGAGTCCTCTGAAAGTGGGGCAGAATGAATTGTAGCTACACACCACAGCCCAACCCAGCTCTTTGAACGTAAATCTGGGTCACATTAGCTGCAGGGATGGAAAATGACCACGTGGGCAGAATTCTGTGCAGGCAGCAGAAAAGACAGACAAGCTGTCCTTTCTCTGAGGCTCAGGGTCCCTGTGGGACCCCAGCTGGTGAGGGAGGGTGGTTGCTGCACTGCAAAGTGCTGTCTTTATGCCATTGGTTTCCCATCATGCTTTTCTAGTGACTTCCCAGGTGACACAAAGACAGGTTTGGAATGGCAGTCTGACTCATGCCTTTCTGTTTTGGAGCAGCCAAGGACTGAGGTTAGGAATGCGGAGGAAGGACTGGTTAATTTGGGGGCTGTGGAATGCTGTCATTTCTCAGTCCTCTGAGATTAGAGATTAGATGCCACCAGAGGAGCTGACAGTGAAGCAGGATGTGGGGCTGCAGTTGTCTTTTATTTCGGCAGTCCTCCCCCTGGGGAAGGGTCTGTGAACATCTCTGGGTGTGAGTATTAATTGCCCATCCTCACCAAAGTGCTCTCCAGAGCCTGGCCAGTTGCTGCAGTTAGGACCAGCTGTGATTTGGCCCTGGGTCTGCCTGTTGCCACCTGTCAGGTAGAAGCTGGCTGGCTTCCTGGCTCTGCCTTGGCTCTCCTGCGGGAGCAGAACTGGTGCTCCTGGCTGGAATCTCCACCTGGACTTAGGATGCTGCTGCAGAAAAGGTCTAGGAGCCCCTATAACTTGAAGAGTGATTATGGACTGGAGTTCCTGTCCTCAGCTGTGCCCCATCTCTACAAAAGCCTTGTGGTCAGGCGGAGGATTCTGCCTGTAGCCTCAGTGGGTGTATCTCTGGGTATGCCCTTCCCTCCTCATTCCTTCTTATTTCTTCATTTGCTCACTCTTCCATTCATTCACTCAAGGGCATAGCTTTGGGACTCAGTTGGAGTCCCTGTTCCATCACTTGCTAATTGGTGACCTGGGGAAGTTACTAACCTCACTGAGCCTCACTTTCTCATGGTTAAAATGGGGGAGCAGGAGTGCCAGTGCAGAGTCCGGCAGGGTGGATTAAATGAGATTGTGGGAGTGAGGTGCTTGGCCCAGTGCCTGCTATGCAGCTAGCTCTTGGTTCATGTTAGCTATTTTCACTAGTATCATTCATTCACTCATACACTTGTTCATGAATTCATGAATGCATTGTTTCATCCCTTTGCTCATTCATTGATCATGCGCTTGCTCATTTAACAAATATTCCTAGGACTGCTTTGTGCTAGGCTCAGACTGTGCTTCAGAACCCAGCTCCTGCCCGTGAAGGCAGCTAGAATGTAGCATGAGCTGCCTACTCTGCAAGCCCAAAGAGGGTTTCGAGGAAGTTCTGAGAGGGAAGGGCTTCCTCCTACTCCTGCCCAACTCCTAGCTTAGAGTGTTGATGGCATTTGATTGGGACTTGGAAAAGAAATAGGAATTTGCCTGGACAACTTGAAGAGAGACGACATGTCCCTGTTGCTCTCCTTTCTTTGGCCTCAGTAGAAAGGAAGAAGGGAAACGAAGAGAGAACAGCTGGTGGGAGTTAGGAATTAAAGAATCTGGAGGCTGGTTTGGAGAGTTGAACTCTGGATTCAGTCCAGAAGCTCCTGAGAGCTCATGCCAGCTAGGATCCCCTAGTAAATAATAGCTGGAAATGCTACTGTGTATTGAGTCCTAGATGTGTGCCAGGCATTTAATCCTCACAAACCCTGGGAAGTAGTTGCTCTTCTCCCTCTTTTACAGAAGAGAAAAGTTAAGGAACTTGTCTGAGGTCATAGAGTAAGCAGATGGTGGAGCTGGGATTCAGCATTGCCAAATGTGCACAGTGTCCCCTGCAACACAACCTGTGCAATATGCCCTTTGGAGTTGTTCATTGCTGTGGTTCAGGTCAGCCCAACTGCAAAGCCCCTGCATTCTCAGAACATTCCAAACATACACTAAAGCAGTGAGAATTGTATAATGAGCCCCCATCACTCAGATTCAAGAATTATCAATTCATGGCCAATCTTATTTTATTCACACACCCCATTTAGTCACACCTCCCCGGTTACATAGACAGAAGTTCCGGTAACCATGTACTTTTTTTTTTATTGGCACCTGAGCTAACATCTGTTGCCAATCTTTTATTTTTAATTAATTAATTTTTTTCTTCTTCTTCTCCCCAAAGCCCTCCAGTACATAGTTGTATATTCTAGTTGTGGGTCCTTCTAGTTCTTCTATGTGGGTCACCGCCTTAGCATGTCCTGACGAGCAGTGTCATGTTTGCGCCCATGATCCGAACCAGCGAAACCCTGGGCCGCTGAAGTGGAGCACATGAACTTAACCACTCGGCCACAGTGCCGGCCCCAAACTATGTACTTTTACTTCTCATGCTTTTTAACTATTATATTATACCACCTATCCCCCAGTAGTAAATACTTGTATATCGGTTTGTCTGCTCAGTAGTCATATCTGAAGACTGGAGCCAGTCCCACTTGACCCATTTCCCAGCAACATTATGAGGGATTCTGGCTCTCAATGCCAGGGCCCTGAAGGTAGTATGTCCGTTCCAGTGTTGTTTATCTGGTCCTCTGGTCTTTTCAGCTTGAGGTTCATGCCCTACTCTCAGAGCACACGTATCTGGTTCTGTGTCTGGAAACTTGATTTCTGAGGATGGTGTCTGTTTTGCCTGAAACACTTCAAACTCGTGACCCTGGGTTTGAATCAGGACTCTGCCAGTGTAATTGAGGAAAGTGCCCTGAAAATGGATTTTGAGGATTCAGTCTTGAGAGACTGAAGTTGAGATGCATTAGGATTGAAGCCTTTAAAATCAGAGAGGGAAGGAATTCTGTTCTTGTGAGAGGGAGAATCTGCGCCCCAGGCCTGCCCTGATGCTGGTGAACTGTTCCATATGACTCTGATCTCAACTGAGAGCAGCAGCCACCACTCTCTAGGGCCTATCTGGGATTTGTGCCAAGTTTCCAGGCTACCTGTCACTGCCCCTTTAGATTTTTCTATCCTGAGATAGTCTTGGATGGGGAGATGTTTCAAGTGGAGGGGAGCTTTATAGTTTAGAACTATAGGAGCTTCCACCTAGTTTGGGGAACCTCCCAATTCCCCAAAGAACGCAGACTGCCTGCAGCCCTGTTTGATAGCAACCTCAGAGGCCCCACACAAGATGAGACTCTCTTCTACCCCATAGCAGGAAAGGGAGACTGGGCGTGGTTGAGCGAGGCTCACATTAGCCTGATTCCTTCCAGAGAGAAAATAAAATGGTTATATTCACAGAGAGGCTGGGAGATAGCAGAGCAGCCGATGTTCTGAATGCCAGGCTTGGCACTTAGCATCTTACATGCTTTATTTGACCTAATCCTCTCAACAACTTTAGGAGGCAGATGTGCTACAGTAGAGGAAACAGAAACCCAGAGAGTTCAGTAACTCACTCAAGGTCTCCCAGTAAGCGGCCAAGCTGGGAATGGTACTAGCTCTGCCTAGGGCAACCCACAGCCTTCCCTATTACAAGGAACAGTGGTTTAATAATAGCTAACATCTGCGCAGCACTTCAAGGTTCACGGCGTGCCTTAACACCCATTATCTCCACTGTGCTTCAGGAAGCCCAGGCGGGTGAGGCATTCCACGCCCCCTTGGGACAGCTGCCTATCAGGGGTCCAGCCTCTGCTCATTTCCCCCAGTAAGGACTGGAGATTCTTTGGCATTGGCTCTGACAAGCCAGGGGAGAAGGCCTAGGAAGAGGCTGAGGTGGAGAGACTTGGCCAGTTGCTATGGTAACCCAGATGGCTGAGTAACCATTTTGAGGGTTGCTATGGTGACGGGGTGCCGGGCTGCTGGGTGGCAGGGATCTTGTCTTCCTGGGTGGCTGGCACTATCCAGGCCTCTTAAATTAGTGGTGTTGCACTTTCTGAACAGAAGAGGGCAGCATGATAGTGGGCAAATTCTTCCTACCCCAAGTGGGTTTGGGAAATTGAGGCAAAGCTTAGTGTTTGCAGGGGTTGGGCAAAAAGGGAACTTTGGCTGGGATCAGGTCTGAAAGGCTGGTGGTCTGGGCCTGGGGGCAGGTCTCCTGAGGCGATTTTTTTCCAAGAGCTGGCCAAAGGATAGGACTTGAGACAGCTCCTTCAGTGTCTGGCTCTGGCTGCTACGGGGAAACGTAAAAGGCACAGGAGACAGCCAACCCTTGGAAGGAGGAACAGAGAGAACACACACACACACACACACCCTACTAGCAAAGAATTTATATAGAAAGCATCAATTAACACATGTGAAATAATGCAGCATGAGCCAGGCTGAAGAAATGCTGAGAGTAAACCTTCTAGAGGTTGGAGGAGGAGCACTAACAAAGGGAGAAATAATTTTTCATTTCCCTCTTTCCTCTCTGCACATGAATTGCCCTCAGCCCTTGGCACTGAATAGACACTGAACTGGATTCTCAATTGTTTTGAATCACAGATCCAGCCCACGTCTCCCACCCCCATATGTCTTTAGTGAGGCATCCATGCCATCAGCAAATATTTATTGAACATCTACTAGATGCAAAGCATTGTGTTAGACCCTATGATGAAGAAAGATGAAATAGATACCTCTGCCTCAAAGAATTTATGAACCAGGAGGTGCAGGAGGCAACGAGCAGACACCCACAATATGTGTGGTTGCCCTAGGAATGGGGGAAAGAAAATGCTGTGGGGATTTTGAGACGAGCCTTTTTTACCTGGGTTGATTAAAAATAATTTCAAGTCGTTTTGGGTGAGCTTTCAAGATGGATAGGATTTCAGTAGGTGGAGCTGGTGGGTGGAGGACATTCCAGGCAAAGGCTCAGAGTTTGATTATAGGGGAAGATGCTTCACACAAGGATATCATGGGAGATCAGCTTGTAAAAGAAGGTAGAAGTCAAAATATGAAGGACTTTAAATTCCAGGCATAGATAAAGGATGCTGTGAGAGACAAGCATTCTCTCTTCTTAAAAACCCTAGCCTCTAGCTAGTCAAAAGCCACAGGCAGCTGAATATTTTAGGATCATCTGGCTCACTCATTCATGCATTTAATCAATTTTTTAAACAAATATTTAATGAGTGCCCTGTGTGTGCCACGTCATTTGCTAGATGCTAAGGATCCTGTGGTGAACAAGACAGACAACAGCCCCAGCCCTCAGGGAGCTAATGATTTAGTAAGGATGAAAGACACTCAACTGATAACTTCAAGTGTGATGGATATTACCAAAGGGCAGTAGAGGGTGCAGGAGGACCTACTAGTCCGGGGGATCAAGGCTGGCTTCCCTGCGGGAGTTTAAGCAGAGGAGTGAGTAGGAGTGAGCCAGGCCAAAAGAAGAGAGCAATGGAGGGTTACAGCCTGGGAGAAAAGCAGGTGGGAAGGCCCTGAGGCAAGAGAGCAGGTTTGAGGAGTTGAAAGAAGTTGAGAGTGGCTAGGCCTTAGGGAGAGGGGCACTTGATGAGGCTTAAGTGGGGGAGGACACTGAGAAAAAATAGGGCTTTATTTACTTGTATTACCCTTTCCCCCCACTAGATGCCCTTCGGAGCACATCTTGCCTTCTCTGCTTCCCCCATTGCATCTCCTTAGAAATGCAACAGCAGTCTCACCGTCAGGAGCAAAGGAAAATCATAGACCAAAAGGAGAAAGCCTCAGAGCTGTCCTGATTGTGTGGTCTGGCTATAAATTTAGACTGTTGCTTGGAAAAAACCGAAAACATTGCCTTCATAGGCTTCCTTCTTCCCATCCCCCCAGCAGCCGCTTTGTGCCTCTATCCTTGTAAAATTTGCTCTGTATAAAACAGGAACATCAGCCAAACATGTGGACTTCCCCCTTTCCATTCATTAGAAGAATGCATTACTTCAAAATCTCTTGGGAGCATTTAAATGCAAATCTCGTCAAGAAAGCTACTTGAGTCTGAGAAGCCCTCTAGCCATAACCCAAACCAGAACTTTCTTCCTAGATTACCATGTTTCTTAATAGGAATCTCAACCCCTTGCCCTCTCCCCCTAAACTCCCCAGGCCTTCATCAAAGCCTGATTCCCAGAACAGACTTTCTTTCCCTTCTTGCCTCTGTCTTTCCTCACCTTTGGCAAGCCTCAGTCACAGTTCTTGAGGAACCTACTCACAAAGTGGCACATGTAGCAGCCCCAGGAGGGGATGAAGGGACTTTTCTATTTACTGTAATGAAAATGTAATGATGTCTGTTTGGGGCTGGGGGTGGAGGTGTGTGTAAGTGTATTTGTGTCTGGGCCTTCTTAGCCCTACTGGTATAAAATAATATAGGAAATGGAGATGACTCAGCACTGATACAGTCAAGATCCCCAGAGTTAGCATTTCTATATTCTCCACTGTTTACGAAAAATGTACTTACGCCATCAATCCCGGATTCCTTCATCCTTCATTTTCTACTAAAAGCTTTTTATTTATTTTACAAAGAATAAACCTCAAGCTTATTCTCCTCCTTTTCTTAAATGGAGCTCATTAGCAGCTGACACCAAACTGTGAACTAGCTTTTTTTAAGCACAAAGGATTAAACTGGAAGGAAATGAGCATTTGTCCAAGGACCCTCCCTGTCCTCTTTTTGGCCCTTTCCTGTATAATCTCCATGCCTAGAACTTGGGCAGGTCAGCAAAACTTGGTGGAAGAGGGCGTGATTAATGACTTGCTCACCCAATTTCCAATCATGTTGTGATGTGGAAACAAGCAGTGTGCACCTATTAGTGAAAAGCGTCATTTCTTATTCCTGTTATTAATGTGCTGAGCATTGACCAAATACTTGGCACTACTCACAGCGTACAAAGATGCAGGCCTTGCCCTCCTGCCCCCGGGGTAAGAAGCTCCTCTTTGAAAATCTTGAGAATGGGAACTGAAATGGAAGCCTAAGTCCCAATTCTGGCTGCTCACCCTCGCATGAATTCTTTTACTTGCTAATGTGCCGTTACTGTGAGATCAGCAAGCCTAACTTTTTACCCACAACCACCTCTCCACCCCCTGAAAAATCAAGTTAACAGATTTGATGAGGCTGGGGAGGATAATGGCTGGATGGGGGTAGATGTGGGCCAAAAGATCCCCTGCAGGTCCCAGAGTTCCTCATTCACTGCTCTTGGCCCCAGCTCCATCTGTGAATATTGGGATTGAGGGATACACAACTGAATGGAGGAACAGATGATGCTGCGAACTCCCTTCTCAAAATGGTCCCAAATAAATCCCAACCCACATTTACCAGTTTTCCTTCTTCACTTTGCTTTCCCCCGATGACAGAGAATAATTGGCTTCCCTTTTTCTTCCCTGACCAGTTAGGCTCCAGAATCTTTTTTCTTTGTTCCATAACAGTCCTGGTTAGTCTCAGCTTCCCACATTTCCCCCCTTTGATCTACCTCTCTGTCCACATGGCTGTCACAGTGCAATAAGCCCGTTGGGTCTTTCCCCTATAGATTTATGTCCTCTCTCTCCTCTTGTCCGCCCCCGGTGCAGTCAGAATCCTGTTTGCGTTCCTCCCTCAGTTGTCATTTCTCAGCCTTTGGCTCCTCAGCCCTTGGCCTGGTTTACTTCATGGTGCTTGGTCTGCCCTCTCATTTCGAGTTCAGTTTCTGGAAAACCCTTTGTTCCCGGGCTTCTTTGTGGCCTCACGCCGCAGCCCTGTCTGGGTCTCGCCCGGTCCTCATTCCGACCCTGCCCGCGCGGGGATCCGTCTAGGTCTTTCGCTCCCTCCCTCCCCTCAGATTCTCCAGGTCCTTCAGCAGCCGCAAAGGCCCGGCTCGGTCTCTCTCCAGCCAGGGGGCTCCCTCCTTTGTCCCAGCTCCGGGGCAGCTCGGCGCTGAATGGGGCCGGCCGCGCGCCCACCCTGTGGAGGCGGCCCCGGGGTCTCCCCGCCGCTGCGGCCGGTCCTCCTGAGGCGCGTGGGGCCGCCCGCCTAGGTGCAACGCCCGCGCGGCCTGGCCTCCCGCCCGCCGGCTCGGCCCCCAGCCCCGGCCCGGCGGTGGGCCGCAGCCCCGGGGGACGCGCGGGGGCAGCCCGTGCCCAGCGGGCCGCAGCCTGGGAGCCGAGGC